>NC_142938.1:72241784-72259284 GCF_046866305.1 Octopus bimaculoides | reverse complement strand
TTGAATATATGCCGCATAGAGAACAAGCTAAATCTCACTATATGAAAAAATATGGATGAGCTTTTCTCTGTAAACAATAAACATAGCACTATGATAATAAATATACATACAAGTACCGACTCATCTATGATGAATTTCAGTGGAATCAAAACTCCACTTCCCCATCATACTTATCATAAACAGAAATATTTCCAGTCTGAACGTTGTAAAATCACCTGTTGTAAGTATATATCTGAACCCACACAAAATATGTACTTTTCAAAAATATTAGTTTCGTACGAGATTATAAGGTTTTTCTTCTACTCAACAGCCACGTTTTATTGAAAATCCTTTAAAAAGTATTTTGGCAAAGCACGTATATAATGCACTTTGCTGAATTCAGAAATGTTACCTATTACATAAATATCGAAATCTAACTGGATTCGATGTGATATTTATATTTTGAAAGACTGATCTGTACCATAATGAAAGCATTCCTCTATATTCATTGTCCCGGAAGGTGCTACTTATGTATTGCAGAAGAGAGTAACTTAACATTACAGATTTTATTTTAGTTTTGAACAAAAGATTAGGATCGATGTATCTGTACCGGCCTACCAATGATGGTTAATGATGAATTTTCAACTACCATAGTCTTTTTGTTACTGTCTTTTGTCGATTAGCCATACAGTGGGATATAGCTGTATATTTTTAAAAAATCATTTATTCAGAAATAAATGTTGATCGAAGGGAGAATTTCATTGCTAATGGGTCTTTTTAGTACGCAAGTTACTGAAGAGAAAAAAACGTCACTTGATTTTGCATATGGAATATATGTGTATATCGTTTTATAATTGGTTATATTATTATTCTTCAATCTCCAGATATATTTGCATAATGAAGTAGTAAACCATCTTTCTGTGTGTATGAAAGCATGCAAATGTTACTTATGAGGTCGATGAAGACCTGCTTTCAGAAGCAGAGTAAACTCGTATTCTGCCTGAATGCTATCTTTTATGGAATTTGTCAATGGCAAATAATAAGCGGATATCGAGGTTTCGATGTATTTTAGACGTTCTTTGAAAGAAAAATCACAGGGAGCCCTTGAATTTAAAAATATGTAATATATGGTATATAATAAAATATAATCTAATATATATATATATATATATATACATATATACATATATATATATATATATATATATATATATATATATATATATATATATATATATATATATATATATATATATATATGTATATATATATATATATATATATATGCATGTATGTATATGTATGTATGTATGTATGTATGTATATGTATGTACGTATGTATGAATGTATGTATGTGTGTATGTATGTATGTCGTGGTGTTCGAAAACCAACATCTTTTCAAAATGATACACGGAAAACGCATTAAGATTCGAAGATGTTGCTATTAAATAGGAAATATTTCTGTCAGTGCTTCCTGCGTCCAATTCTTTGTTTCACAGTAATTAATGTGATAACTACTTCACATGATATGGAAATATACATAAAACGTGCGTAACAGTTAATGTTTTTGCGCGTATATCCATGTAGTAGTGAAAGAGAAAAAGAGCGAGCGTGTCAGAAAGAAACCGCGTTTGCATATATACACATAACGTATATACATGCACATGTATGTGTGTGTTTCTGCACACGCATACACACATATATGTACAAAATCACATATATATGAGATAAAATATATATCGTATAGCTACTACATCTAAACAATATGCTTTTACATAATATCAACAAAAGTAACAGTAATAATTAGCAAATTAAATTCACTGATTAGTCTAATTCATTGATATTAATGGTTTAAATGTTAAGAGTCTCTTCAACTTTATATAGAAACCGTTTTAATCATCCCTTCATTATTTAATTATTTAAATTTTTTAGGAAAAGCACTTTGATCAAGAAAATGATTTTAATGAATATAAAATGTTAAAAAATGAACAAAAAAAAAGCAATATAATAAATTGAAAAATATGAAAACATGAGTAGATTCTACAAGCTAACAATAAGAACAATATTAATAACATGGATACAACATCGACAATAATATCTCAATAACATATATATGTTTACTTGAAACGTGATATCGAGTTATTCCAGGAAATCTATTAGCAATTTATAGTTAAGACGAATGTCTGGAATAGCAAGTTGTTGATATGCAAATGGTCTTTTAATATTTCTTTCTTTCCGAAATGAATAAACTTTAAAATACATAGTCATAGCCGTGTTGATAAGAAATCCGTAACGCAAAAACACGAGTTCAATTCCAATGCGGAATAACTTCCTTAAATGTTTACTTACTATTGTGCAACCGCTCGCTTCCTCGACAGTTATACAAGATATTCTCATTGTTATCTTCTTACTAGGCGTAGGAGTGACTGTGTGGTAAGTAGCTTGCTTACGAACCACACGGTTCTGGGTTCAATCCCAGTACGTGACACCTTGGGCAAGTGTCTTCTACTATAGCTTCGGGCCGACCAAAGCCTTGTGAGTGGATTTGGTAGACAGAAACTGAAAGAAGCCCGTCGTATATTTGTATATATATATATATATTATATATATATCTGTGTGTATAAGTTTGTGTGTCTGTGTTTGTCCCCCAACATCGCTTGACAGCCGATGTTGGTGAGTTTACGTCTCCGTAAACTAGCGGTTCGCCAAAAACAGATCGTTAGAATACGTACTAGGCTTACAAAGAATAATTCCTGGGGTCGATTTGCACGACTAAAGGTGGTGCTCCAGCATGGCCACAGTGAAATGACTGAAACAAGTAAAAGGGTAAAGAGTAAAGAATATATCCCTGGAATTTATTTCCTGTATGGGACATAATTTATTTCTTTACATTACCCAGCAATTTCTTTACGTTACATATTCATTATTTTTACGTTACGTATTACTTTCTTTACGTTACATATTAATTCCTTTACCTTACATGTTGATATAGTTATGCTTTGTATGTTAGCGAAATGCTGCTTGAAACAACCTACCATTGTAGTGATTCAACACTTACCCGTCTTCCTGAGTTAAGGAACTGCGCATTATTCAGGTACGCAATTTGAACCGATACCTAAACAAATGTTAGGAGTTGAAACCAGAATATACAAAATGAAATATTTTAATAACAGTCTGGCTTGAATGCTGACGACAAACCGATGACGAACATAACTGACGACGAAATGAACCGTGAAGGATTTAACGAGACTATTTGACTTCCGAATAATTGAACGAACAACGTGCCAGTGATGATGTGACCGACATTAAATCCATCAATAAGTCAGTAGGTGTATCAATTGGCAGACTATGAAGTGTTTAGCCACGAAAATTCGCCTCCGATTAACTGAGTAGAATGTGAAGTTGGAGTGAGAGGTGTTACTCGTGTATCAGTTCCAGGGAAAAGACGGACAAAAGCAGTGACATTGGTTTGTCTCAGAAAACTGAGCATTAAATTATATCATTCAGTTACAATCTGTAAAGGGCAAGCATTCTCTAGAGTGGAAAGTAACTGCGTCATGGGATTGCCTCTTCCTCTCTACGTGGTACATCTCTTTTACTATGTAGGGGCTTTGAGTCTTTGAAAATACTGTATTTAATTAAAGCCCGTTTTAATTTATTCTATTCCCGTTTATTGCCCACTTACATTGTCATTCTTCTGTAAGGCAATTTGTTTGTTATACGATTGACATTTGTGACAAATGAAGAAGCAATAACTGTTGCCGTTGTTGTTTTGTTGCAAATTTCCTGATAATTTCTAACACTTGAAATTCGAATATCTATTGAATATACTCAAAGATGTGCATTTAAATATCAAAAAATGCGTTGAGGTTCCAATAATCACATTGTGTCTTGCCTTTAAGACACCAAGATTTATACAACACGATATTGTAGTAGTAGTAGTAGTAGTAGTAGTAGTAGTAGTAGTAGTAGTAGTAGCAGCAGCAGCAGCAGCAGCAGCAGTGGCAGCAGCAGCAGCAGCAGTAGTAGTAGTAGTAGTAGTAGTAGTAGCAGCACTAGTAGTAGTAGTAGTAGTAGTAGTAGCAGCACTAGTAGTAGTAGTAGTAGTAGTAGTAGTAGTAGCAGCACTAGTAGTAGTAGTAGTAGTAGTAGTAGTTGTAGCAGCAGAAGCAGCAGCAGCAGTAGTAGTAGTAGTCGTAGTAGTAGTAGTAGTAGCAGATTTGTCTCTCGTAATGCGATAACATCTACAGTGACTTACAAAAATACAGAAAGAATTTCAGAGTTTTGTATTTTTCTACAAACAACACCCAAATTTAATGAAATTTTCATATACATTCCGCTCAGAATAGTCTGGAATTTTTAGGGGAAAAACAGGGTTTATTTAGCATATTTCCATGACAATCAAATGATGAAGTGATAAAATATTGATTCCAAATATATGTTAAGTAGTTTACAAACTCTAAGTTGTCTTCAACGCCCAGTTTAGCAATTGTGACATATTTTAAAGTGAAATTATATAAATATTTCATTGTTTTCTTCTGAAAATATTTGAACGACTTTCAGCCATTAACATCTTAAGTATCAGATTAATGTTTGGGAACAAGCTACAAGCAGAACATTCTGTCTCAACGTCCAAATGATTTTCACATGTTAATAATTGTTATTGCTTCGTTGTCTCAACAGCAGAGTATAGTCATTTCTATAAGGAAATGAAAAATAAAATAGAACGAAAGGTACTGAAAACATGTTTGTAAATCTCAGATACGTTGGGGGGGTTCTGTCACCTTCGTGGACTAGAAATAGCAGATATTTTAACATTGAAATAAGAAAAAACTCAGTATTCTCATACAAAAAACAAATGGTAGGAGATGAGAATTAAAACAGGGATGAAGAACTAAATTTATTCAAATAATAGCATTTAGGACGATTCTGAAAATATAGCCTGTTTGTGTGCACACACACCTGTCTGCAGTCACTGTACAAAAGTAACTAAAATCGGTAAAATGAAAGACCATAAGACGAAGAAAAAATTGTCATGGCGGTGTGGTAAGAACGTTTTGTCCTACTGCGTGGTACCTTGGGTCCTACTGCTATGGTCTCGAGCCGACCAAAGAGCGCTGCAAGTTGATTTTGTAGACGGATACTGAAATAATATAATATAATATAACATATATATATATATATATATGTGTGTGTGTGTGTGTGTGTGTGTGTGTGTGTGTATTTTTGGGTGTCTTTGTGCATGTGTTTGTCCGCCCCATCACCATTGCATGACAACTAAAGTTGATGTTTTTATGTCCCCGTAACTTAGTGGTTCGGCAAAAGAAACCGATAGGATAAGTATTAGACTTTAAATAAAAATATTAATGGGGTCGATTTGTTCAACTAAAATCCTTCAAGGCGGTGTTCCAGCATGGCCGCAATCAAATGACTGAAACAGATAAAAGAATAAAAGAATATAAAATATATATCTTTGAGTCCCACATTTTTATGTTGTCCTCAAGAATTGTATCAAAAACTATATTGCTGCTCCGAAAATTACAATGTTTTCAAACGATGTGTATTCACAAATTTCCTGTAAAAGCCACCCAACTATGATTCGTATATGCTGAAGTTTGTATTTGTTGCTCCATATTATATATCACAACTTCGTAGTATGAACAGAAAGAGCTTTCTTTGACTGAGATGCAATGGTATTCCATGTTAGTTGAAATTATGAACTCTTGGGTTCCCACGGGTTCGGTTATGTTCAAAACACTCCATCTGTGCCGCAATGACCTCATTTTCATCAATGGTCTTTCTGATAAAGTTCGCTTTAAACCACGTGGTATTAATTTTTGGTGGGACACAGGGGTCTGTTTTGACAACCACACACATTCGTATAAAAAGGCGTAGTTGTAGTTCTCCTACACAATAATTACTTTTACTCAAAGTACGACAGTGACGAAGGGACGGAACCATCCTTCACCCCAGCAACACTTTCTGTACCCAACTGTAATACATGAGTTATTTTAAGACGAAGACGAAGAAAAAATGGCCGTGGCGGTTTGGTACGAACGTTTAGTCCCATTGCGTGGCACCTTGGGCTGTGAATGTTTTTGTGCAGACACAACTGTCTGCCGTCAATGTACAAAAGTAACCAAAATTGGTAAAATGAAAGAGCATAAGAGACGAAGAAAAAAATGGTCGTGGCGGTGAGGTAAGAACGTTTAGTCCCATTGCGTGGCACCTTGGCTCCTGATTCTATGGATGTTATTTTTCAGTGGTTTTCAGATACGCAAATCCACAACAGAACAATGGCAGAAATCACTATGCAAAGGAACATTACAATCTGGCAAACGCCTCCTCAACAGGATGAAGATTACACCAGAAAAACTATGGCCTTCTTATTTCGAGTAAGTAAGTACATACTTTAGTACCCAGTAACTTCTAACACTTAGCAAAGCACAGATTAGACTTACCATGCAGGACATGAGCAATATCTGCGACTACGACGCTGCATGACTACACTAACATCCTATATCTCATCTAGACAAAGGCTACTTACCTATTTTACCTGAAATCACTCATAAACAACACACATTTCTTCTTCTTCTTCTTCTTCTTCTTCTTCTTCTTCTTCTTCTTCTTCTTCTTCTTCTTCTTCTTCTTCTTCTTCTTCTTCTTCTTCTTCTTCTTCTTCTTCTTCTTCTTCTTCTTCTTCTTCTTCTTCATTCCATCCCATTAAGCTTTCAGATTTCAATTACCACCAACAATGACCGTTACCTTTCAGTCTTTTCAGGTTTAATGAAAGGTTTACCACCTATGTGCTGGAGTCGATCAAATCTTCTTTCCCCATCCTTAAAAAGTTGCTAGCCTTCTGCCAAATTTACTATGAGCCATTAAAAATCTGGAAAGAATTATTTATCCCCAAATTATATAATAAACTGGCCAAATCTTGAAAGCATTGGACAAACTGCATTGTCGTATTGGTTGCGAGTCTTCATGTTATAAAATCATATCCCGTCGTGGTTATCTTCATATATTATCATTTTCGGTCGCTAAAATTGGGGTGATGGCGTCCATTAACCACGTCTCCTCAAATTGCTGGCCTTGCGCCTATTACCTATCCCCAAATTTTTTTGATGATCCCAGAATTTCTCAATGTAGACTGAAATTTCGACGCTAGTAATTGCCGACTATGTTTTCCTTTTAATAAATGACGAAAGTCATAGCAGGCGTCTCCGGTATTAGTACACAAAACCCAGAAGCCGAAGCTAAAACCGGAGAAGTATTCCTTCCAGCGCGTGAAACATTTCACTATTGCACCGATATTTTCTGATATATTAACAAGGTCAGACGTTTTGGCGAAAAGGCGAGTCGATAAAACTGATCTCAGCACTTTATGTGTGTCACATTTTACCGCCCATTGAAAGGCTAAAGAGAAAAGTTGATAAAGGCGGGATTCGAAATCTGATTGGAAAGAACCGAAGCAAATACCTCGATACATTTTGTCCAACAAGCTACAAGTTCTGTCAATAAAACGCGCTTGAAGTCGCAGAAATATTTCGTGAAATATTTTAACGAAGTTTAAACAAGTAATTTTCTTTAGGAATATGAACTATTTCAAAAGAAAATATGCTTAAGCGTTTTGTCACATCAATAGAGGGAGGCATCTTTTGTTTTGTTCTCTCTTAAACTATAATAGAGTTTTATGATTGTAAAATGAAAATAATTATACAAAGTGTCGTCAAGAATTCAATTTAATGAAAAATAATAACCCTGAAACGAAAGTAATAAAATAAATAAATAAATAAATAAATATATGAATAAATAAATAAATAAATATATGAATAAATAAATAAATAAATAAATAAATATATGAATAAATAAATAAATAAATATATGAATAAATAAATAAATAAATAAATATATGAATAAATGACTTCAAATATTTTAATTCAATAAGATAAATAAATAGCAAATTTTAAAGGGAAGACATTTAGCTGATATCTTTTAACAATAGAAACATTGATTGGATTATTTCAGACATGAAGAAAGATAACTAAACGTAAAGAAAACAAAACAAAAAGAAAAATACTCAAACTTTACTTATCAGATTTATAAAGAATAGAGATAATTAGAAAAAAAAACAAACCTTTTACACCCACTGAGGTTAAAACCTTATTTTCACACATGAGCATAAAGAAAAATCTAATAATGATAATAATAATAATAATAATAATAATAATAATAATAATAATAATAATAAGTATAATAATGATAATAATAATAATAAAATGAATGATCACGATGGCGGTTGTGCTTTATGTTGGCTCCAGCATTCACGTTGACAAATAATTAAGAGCAGCATTTTCTTTTGTAGATATCTATCTATCTATCTATCTATCTATCTATCTATCTATCTATCTATGTGTCTCTCTTTCTCTCACTCATATATATATATATATATCTATATATATATATATATATATATATATATATATATACAAACACACACATATATATGTCTGTCGCTGTATGTCTCCGTGTATCTGGTAATATTCTCATTTCCTTCCTTCATTCTCTTCCTCTCTATAAGAGAGAGGAAGATATATATTTGTGCAATTATATATATATATGAGTATATAATGTTTACACACACACACGCACACCCCCCCCCCACACACACACACACAAACAGGCACACACATATATATATATACATGCGTATGCATTCATGTATATACAAATAAATACGTGTATCCACGTATGTATGTATGTATGTATGCGTGTATCCATATACATATATGCATGTTTCTATATATTTACATGTAGACTAATGTTTCTTTATATTACATGGTGAACTACGAACACATTGTTTTTGCATCTAACAATATTATTAATTTTATGAAGTTAGTGAGATTTCTGAAATGATTTATAACAGACGTTGACAACAGCAAAAGTTTGTAGGTGGAAGCAGGGCTATGTTTGTCTTCATGCGTGTATGTACATATGCATGTGTGTATGTATTTACAAATAGATGTGCTTATTCGTGAAAAGATGCATGCTAATTGATTATTTTGTGAGTGTAGTTACTAATACATATGAAATTATGTATATACTTATATACATACATATATACACACACATGTAGACGTGTATATATATATATATATATATATATATATATATATATATATATATATATATATATATATATATGTATGTATATATATATATATATATATGTATGTATGTATGTATGTATGTATGCATGTATGTATGTATATATGTGTGTATGAATGATTAGATTTCGTAAGCATTCTTTAGTGTGGGCGTATGCATGTCTGTGTGCGAGGATATATATATAAATATGTGTATGTATGCATATATATATATATATATACATATATACACATGTATATATATATATATATATATATATATATATGTATACATAAATATATATATATATATATATATATATATATATATATATATATATATATATATATATATATATATATATATATGTACGTATGTATATATATATATCTGCTTTATCGTGTATGTATAGAAGTATATATAATTATATGTATACCTACGTGTTTATGTATATGTATATATGTGCGAGTCAGTGAAAAATTCATGTGTTCCTCTCTCTCTATAAGCTTATATAATCATGGAACTTGCTAAGCACCCATATCTGCTTAGTGAGAAATTAGATTTAAAATACAATTGCTGTATAAAATAATGAAAATAACCGACAAGAAATATAACAATAGCAGCGGCAGCAACAACAACAAGAAGCAGAACAACATTCGTCTTAAGAAAGAACTAGACAAACAGTTCAAATGAAAGAAACAAGACGTACAGAACATTCTTAAAATCTCATGCAGTTCAAATGCAGTTTTGCAGACAAAGCATATAGTTATATAACACTTTGTTTGTATTAATGCCTTAGCTTGTATAAGAACGGCACCAACGACGCTGATACAAATGGCGGCAACCCAAAAGAGTAACAAAAGAAAAATATGCATCACTAATATCAATGCAATACAACGGTCATCAGCATCAACATAAAACAATGGGACGATAATTATAATATCGGAGTTAAATATTACAGAATTCCAAAAGTCTAACAAACTCACTCGCTCAGGCGTTCCCACGAGAGTGCACAATTATTCATTAGGCTATGCAAACATATATGTGTGCATGTATCCATGGATGCATGTACGTTTGTCTATATCTGTCTACACACTCACACCACACACACACACACACACATACACATATACACTCGCCATGCTGCATCGTTAAAATCTACAAGTTTTTTTTTTTTTTTATCATTCTCTCTGTTTATTTTCTCTTCGTAATTTCTGTTTGTTTATTTTCTCTTCGTAATTTCTGTTGAAGAGCGTAGGCTCGAAACGTAAACGACTTTTTACTTTTACTTGAGCGTCAAACTAATACACTTGCTAGTTGTTCATACTCCTGTCTTCGTCTTTTGTTTCTCTATAAATTTCAATTATATATATATATATATATATATATATATATATATATATATGTATACACACATATATTCTTTTATTCCTTTCTTTTTTTAACTGTTTCAGACATTTGACGACGGCCATACTGGGGCTCCACCTTTAGTCGAAGAAATCAACGCCAGGACTCATTCTTTGTAATATGTGTACTTATTTTATCGGGACTCTTTTTCCCAACCTCTAAGTTACAGAAAAGTAAAAACATCAACTTCTGTCGTCAAGCGATGGCTGTGGAACAGACACACATATGAATATATACACACATATATTATAGATAAATAAATATATATATATATATATACGACGAGATTTAAGTTTCAGCCTACCTAATGCATTCACAGGACTTTTGTCTGCCCGAGGCTGTAGTAGAAAACACTTGCTCAAGGTGCCACGCAGTGGGACTGAAACTGGAACAATGTATTTGGAGAGCAAGATACATACACACACACACACACACACACACCCACACACACACACACATACATATATATATATATATATATATATATATATATATATATATATATATATATATATACAAAGAGTGCTCTATTTTGGGTTTCTTCATTTATCAGCAGAGGTTTCAACTCATTAAATATAGAAATCAATATATTTACAAAACTCGTTTGTTTTACAAGAAAATAACAAACCAGGTCGTGTGAAGATTAGTGTAACTAAATAATAACATGAATGAAAATAAATAAATCGAAAAAATAAATAAGTAAATTACAGGAATCCTATTATAATTATATTTTGTGATTATAGAAGGAAGAATGTAAACCTTCTCACATATATAATACGCCAAATAATATTTAATTCAATTCAGCTTTTCTTTAAATGAAATTTATTTCTTAAAGTTGTTGGACTTGATTAAAAAGTGATTTTATACATTGTTTGCTTTGCTTTGGTATTACCGTTGTTTTTTTTTTTGTTTGCATTATTTTTTCCATTTTGTGCCGCCATATATTTTTTTTTGTATGAGCTTTGTATTTTTTATTAGTTTTTATCGTTTCAAAATCTGAGAGCATAATTGTCGTCTTTGTTTAGCACCGAGTGACTCCTGATCGAGCGAACATATTATCAATAACATTCCATTTGTGACCATCTATCTCTTTTTTCTTTTGTACCGAGAGCTGGTGATTATTTTCATTTTTATCATTGATCTTATTTCATTGAAGTCGTTAGTTGTATCATCGAAAAAAAAAAAAGGTAAAGAAAATCAAGACCTGGCTGCTATTTCTAAAAGAAAGTCCCACCTCATAGATTACTCATTGTGGTCACGTATATTTGTCACGTGATGTGGAAGAGGGATTTGTTAGACGATTACCGTTGCCAGTGTTTTCTTTGTTGCTGTTGTCACTGGGTTTATTTAACGAACAAGTCGGTTGTATTTTTATGTTACCCTTATACACTTATCTTTCACATGTTTCTAGCACTAGATTGCAGCCACTTATGGGACACACACACACCCATAAATATCTGTGCGTGTGTGTATATGTAAATGTGCACGCGCACTTGTGTGTCAAGTAAGGGAACAACAAACAGGTGTATTAATTTGCCGCTCGGGACGTGTCTTCCTCTAGTATTTCTTTCTGTTCTCCAGATCCGTACCAATGTACCTAAGACTACCTACTTTCATGGGCCATGCACAGAGATTTTTTTCACGTTTTCATTTCTTTTTACTCCTATTCTGGTTAAGCAGATTCAATGGAAGGTACAAACCAAAAGAAGGCTTCACTAATAAAACTAGACTGAAATCTCTGTGTGGCGCCTATTTGACTTATTATATTTCTCTGGAATCATCCTGAGACGCAACTGGCAATGGTCTATTGTTAATACAACGAAAGGTTCCGCAATTTTAGACGTTTAGTACCATGTACTAAAAGATAATAGCTTTATTTTTATTAACTTTAAGATATTTGGGAGGCAGAAGGAAGATCAGATATCTGGATTGAATAACTCACAAACATTTTGCTTTATCCACCTCACAGTTTCGACGCTGCCTGGCATTCTTCATACTGAAATAATTAATTTGAATACAAGAGTCGAGGGTCTTGTCCAGAACATCTCTCCTTACCTTCTTGATTGCTTAACCTGTGCCTGTGTTATAAATCATTCATTTGTAATCCGAGTGCAGACAATTCCCTGTAAAGATGCAAACAAAACTTCCATTTCGTTTTTTGCAGTTTTAACTTCTTATTTAGTATCATGCATAACTTCAGCTTTATCTGCCTATCCAGTGTTAGAAAAAATACATAGCTGTACTGAAAAAATAGTTTGATTCGAAAAGAAAACATCACCATCATGATACTTGCAGGGAAGAAATTTTATTGGACAAAACTGGCACTAATATTTTACTGGTATTTATTGATTTTTTCCCCCTTTAACAGTACGACAGGAAACTGAACCAAAAGGCCAAGAATGTGATAAAGTATATCTAAAAATAACTTCCTCCTGGCATTATATAGACAAGAAGAATTCCATATTCCAATTGTATGTATTATACGTAATAAGTAATTGTTGTTCGAATGTTCCAGAAACAGAAATGTATATTCCTAGGGTATCTTTGTCTACAATGTATTTTGGGAGATGTAACCCACATATATGGAGGTCTCCGGAAGTTTATGCCAGACAATCAGATATAACTTTGTTTTGGAGGAGAATAATTGATTAAATCGACCACAATGAACAGAATTTGTACTTACTGAAGTCATTCTCTGCCATTAATCGACCTACGTGAAATGAAGACACATATCTCCCTTAAGTTACGGACCATCACCATGTAAATGAACACCTTAGATCTTCAATGCCGCTGAAATAGCAAGAACAAATTTCAAATTATACAACTACTTAAATGTTTGTGAATAGGTACAAGAGACAGACAGACAGACATACGAACAGGTTAATAGATAGATGTGTTGAATGAAAGATAGATCGTTAAACGGTTGGAGGGAGAGATAAGTGGTTAGATGAATGAATAGATACAAATATAAATGGATAGGAAGATAGCTATATATTTCTATAGAGAGATGTATATATATAAAAAAATTGATAAACCTACAAGACTAAGTGAAAGTGCTAATTTATGAAACATGTGACATATGAATAAAAATCTGTAAATGTACAACCATCCAGACATCTGCGTACCTGATTATTATTTTTTCTAATATATAATTCCTGTACATCACGTCCAAACCTTCTAATATATATATAGAGAGAAATAGAGAGATAGATAGAGAGATCGATCGATAGATACATAGATAGATAGATAGATAGATAGATACATACATACATACATACATACATACATACATACATACATACGTACATACATACATACATACATACATATATATACTCTTCCGAGTTATATATAAACAAATCATATGAAACTTCAACGAAAGTTAATACCACCATCATGGGAAGCAAAACGGAATGCTGGTTACAACCATAATAACACCAGAGGTCTTCTTGATCTGAATAAGCATCTAATCGCAAGTGCGTTCACGGGAAACTCCAGCATTACCAATTTTTCAAAATTTGCTTAGAGATATATTGGGACCGATTTTAAAATGCCCGTCTAACGCCCTCATATGCTCACCGATATATGGAGGAAACAGATTTGCTTACAAATTCTTTATAGTAACATGAAGTCCTCTATATACAGTTTACAGTCACACACACACACACACACACACGTTTACATATTTATATGTAAAGAAAGATAACGGAAGTGAGAGAAGGCGAAAGAGAGAGAGAGAGAGAGAGAGAGAGAGAGAGAGAGAGAAGGAGAAAGCGAGAGAGAAAGGGAGATATACATATATATATACACACACAGATAGATTGGCAGATATATAAATGCGTTATATATGTGCGTATGTGTGTATAGATATATATGTATGAGTTTAATATAAATTATCATTCTCTCCCTCTCTCTCACTCTCTCTCTCTATATATAGACCCACATTTATATATATATATATATATATATATATATATATATATATATATATATATATATCGCTTATATAAGCATATCTATGTGTGTATGTATACATTCATATATACATATATATATACATCATTTTATATAGATATTCTCTCTCTCCCTATATATATGTTTATATATATATATATATATATATATATATATATATATATATATATATATATATATATATATATATATATATATATATATATATATATATATATATAAATATATATATATATGTATATGTATATATGTGTGTGTGTGTATGTATGTATTGAAGAAGTGCACCCATAGTATTTGAGTGAAGCAGTGTATAGAAATGACACCTCCCAGCATTAGTTGGTAGTCGTAGGTTTGAACTTCAAACAGTTATCAATTCGTGCGATCTGTAAAATATTTAACAGTGACAGCATCTCGGCAACATCTTCATCTAGCTCTATTGATTGATATTTCCTTTACTGGAGCAATTAAATATAAGCAGTAATTAAATACAACGCCCTAATACTTATCTTTAATCATCATAATCTTTATGGAAAATTATGGCAGAATATCATTTCCCAGATGTTCTCTTTGGCGCATAGCTACTATCGGTGATTTTTATTAGCTTCGCTCATTCATTATGTTTATTACTGTTTGTTGTTGTTGTTATTTATGCTGTTGCTATTATTATTGTTATTATCATTATTATAATTAGTAAGACGTTACGGGGGCGAGCTGGCAGAATCGTTAGCATGCTGGGCAAAATAGTCAACAATATTTCGTCCGTCTTTACGTTCTAAGTTCAAATTCCAGCAAGGTTGACTTTGCCTTTCATACTTTCGGGGTGGCTAAAATAAGTACCAGTTGTGTACTGGGTTCGATCAAATCGACTTACACCTATCCCGTAAATTTCAGGCCTTGTGCCTATAATAGAAAGGATCATTATTGCTATTATCATAATTATATATTTCGAAATATATAAAACGTACCAGTCAATTTTCCTGTGCAAGCTTGTTGAAACTGCATTAGATTATACAGGTTGTATGAGGATAAAATATGTCTTGTCCACAGGTCTCTATGGCGTCCGTTTTTCACAATGTCAGATGTTTTGCTACTCAGAGCTTAGTCCTATCTTCTTCTAAATAAACGTAGCCCGGACTCATAAAGAGGAACAAAATAAAAGAAGATGAATGCGTCGTTCACCACTTGGAAATACAGCCATGACCGAAATAACGAATTATCTTAAGTTGGATGTGACAAGTATGTTCAACATCTGCAAGGGGATCATTTTAAGGCAGATATCATTTATTTTTTACTTGTTCCAGTCATTAAAATGCAGTCATTTTGTGGCACCGCTTTGCAGGGTTTAATCGAAAAATTCGACTTTTGTACTTATTTTATCTGTTATTATTAATTCTAATGATATCTTTTGATGAAACGCTAGAGTTTGAGAACGTATACAAACTAACACCTTTTGTAAAATGCTGGGTGAGAAACACACATACATATGTATTTGTCAGGCTTCTGCACAGACTTATCTCTACCAAATTTACTCACAATGTATTGGACGGTCCGGTTCTATAATAGAAAAAAATTAGGTCAAAGTACTCGATAGTGGGACTGAACCCGAAACAAATTGGTTGTAAAGGGATTTTCTTAAACAGACAGCTATGCCTGCATTTATCAGAACAGAATTGATAAGATATTGTAAATAATTAACAAACGAATGCAGCAAATTGTGTAAAAAAAACAGAGATCAACAGAGAGAATTGGCGTGAGAAATGTCCAAAGACCCATACACAGACTTTATGGCACAGCTATCTTCCTTTATATCGAAGTAGGACGCTTCATTGTGTATTTGAGGTCATAATGTGCAACGCGTTTAGCACTTTTCTGCAAATCGTCATCCTATTACGATCATGTCTGCGCAAGACATACACATCAAAGTGAATCGGTAAAAACTTGCAGTAAACTTGTTATCAATGAAAAGATATAACACAATTCTCACGACTAACAAAGCATGTTTCCATCTATCTCACTGCTTTAATAAACGAACCGTTTATTAAACGACGTTGGGTAACTTTATAAAGCTGGACAAGTAAAAAAGAAAATTCGTAATGTGTAGCAAAACGTATTTAGATTGTCCGAAGGCAGCGCTAATGTTGAAAGTGAGTCTTCCGATCGCTACATGCACTGCCAGAACAAACATGGCTTTAATATACAACAGCTGTGGCCTAAAAAATAAACCCGTTGTTTCGGGTTCGGCGCGATTCAGCGGTACATTTGGCGAACGTACGTGTGTATGTGATTGTGTTTGTTCCTTTGTACGTCAGAGTGGGTGTGTGATTATGGTTATTGAGTAATCCTTCACTATATATGAATCTGCCCCTCCATGACACGTAAATATATATGTACATGTTTGTGTGTGTGCGTGAGAGAGAGAGAGAGAGAGAGAGAGAGAGAGAGAGAGTATACGTATTTATGAACTATAAAATACATGAATATAAAGAAGAAAAGATGGCAGTGCACCAGCAACATGATCGTTGCCCAAACACGGGAACTCATAAATATCTACAAGTGTATTAATTCATACAAATGCACATACACTGAAACACAGTGATATGTATACAAAAAGAATGAAAGGTAATTACAGAGAGAGAGGATATCAAAAACAAATAATACGGGAAAATCAGTAAGTAGAAAATTGAATTTCGAATATACAGCTTAATAACAACGATGTTAGAATTTGTACAATGAAAACTAACGAGCCAAAGAAAGTTGTTCTAAGAAGAAGAGAAAAAGTAAATTAAACAATATTGAATTCACATGCCATGTCTGAAATAAGTATCTCTCTCTCTCTCTCTCTATATATATATATATATATTATATATATATATATATATATATATATATATATATATATATATATATATATATATATATATATATATTTATATATATACACACAATGTGTGTGTATGTAAGTAACTATGTATCTACCAATATAGCTATCTAT
>NC_142938.1:72224284-72226784 GCF_046866305.1 Octopus bimaculoides | reverse complement strand
CTGAACATTGGACCTATTCCTGCATTTTCTATGTAACGAATACATTTAATTGTTATGTATTTATTATTTGAAATATGACAGATATTCATATCTGTCGTATGTTTAGAACTACGATTGGGTGCCGAATTTGATTCTCGGTTTCGTTCCTCAATCGCGATCATTTCACTTTTGTTAATTGATCCAGGAATATCGTAAACACATTCTAAACCTTTCTACAATAGGCAGAAGGCCTGATATTTTGGCGGGAGGGACATATCGATTGCATTGACCCCAGTGTTTCACTGGTACTTATTTTATCAACCCCCGAAAGGATCAAAGGCACAGTCGACCTCGGCCTAATTTGAACTCAGAACGTAAAGACGGACGAAATGCCGTGAAGCATTTTGCCCGGCGTGCTAACGATTCTCCCAGTTCGCCGCCTTTGAATGCCCCCTAATGCGGCAATCTCGCAGCATCATTAACGCCCCAGACAAAATGTTTAGTGGCATTTTGTCCGACTGTACGTTCTGTGTTCAAATTGCGGTGAGGTCAACTTAGCTTTTTATTCTTCTGAGGTCGATAAATTAAGTACCGGTTGATCACTAGGATTCTATGGAATCGACTTAAATCCTGCTCATAGTTTTTTTTTAAGAATACTAACTTCTTTGCTGTTTATCCTTCACTTATTATTTCTTACATGCTGGTGGCAGATTTCCAAATTCGTTTGAGCGTTGGATATAATACCTCATCATATTTTTTGCCATTCTGGGTTCAAATTCCATTAAGTTAATCTTTCACATTCATCCTTTCGAGGTTGATAAAATAATAACTACCAGTCGTGGCCGGTTGAATTGTAAGAGTAAAGGTGTAAAATCATCGGATTGATCCCTTGCGGTCCTTTTTCTGGCTCTTTCTATCCTTAGTTCAAATCTCGTGAGGTTCTATCTGGTTAGTAGACTTAAACTGTCACCCGGGTTAACACCACAACTTGGCCCTTTGATTTCCTACAGCAGAGTTTTCAAGCATTAAAGTCGGGTCATTGATTTAAGGATAACATATCTCCTTTCCTTCACACCATTGTCGGAAGCCCTGAGAATGTCTATGGGCATTGCATTTCTTACTGATAAAACTGGTATATCACAAATATAAATTGATATACAGAGTGGCCCAAAAGTAGGTTTACAGTTATTAAACTACCTTTTCGCATTCGTATATTAACAGTTTAGATCTTAATTATAGAAAGAATATGAAACCATTATTCTATGCTAATTTAGTTAATTTTCTCAAGCTCCATTTTCAGTTTGTAAGACAGAAATTTAAATGTAATAAAATGTTTTAAAAGAAATTTAAAGTGCCTAGATGATAATTGTAAACCTACTTTTGGGCCACTTTCTATATAGATATGAAATTACCTTAACTGCTCAATATTGCCAGATAACTTCGAATTTGTAATTATTGTTGGATTTAGCTCCAAAGTAGTCTTCATTGGGCAGGTTTACAGTGAAATGCATTTTATTCGTGGACAACACAACTAATTCTATTTTCAAATTTGAAACATTATGTTCTTTGAGATTAATTTGAAGAAAATTTGCAACTTTTTTTAACAAGTTCAAATTGAAAGTATAGGCTCCCTCTATCGTGTGTATAGCTTCAGATTTCAAAAGCAGAATTCTATTAACTGGCATCCCTTTCTTAGCTACTATCATAAGAAAAGCATGAGTCTGACTATATTCAAGCTGTTTCTTACAGAAATTCATGAACTGATGAAATATCTTGTATTGAGGAAAAAATAGGGTTTATAATTTATCAAGAATGAATCACACGCATTTATTTACATAAAATGGCGTATAATAGAGAAAAAAGAATGACTACAGTTGCATGGACCGCGACTCCTTCATAAGATGGCTATTTGTTGTTAGAATTATGAAAAAGTTAAATATTCACTTCAAATTTTGGCACGAGACCAATGGTTTCAGGGAAGGGACTGAGCCGATTACATCAACCCCAGTATTCAATAGATACTTATTTTATCGACTCTGAAATTATGAAAGGCAAAGTCGACCTCGGCGGAATTTGAAGCCAAAACATAAAGACGGACGAACTGCTGCGTGTAAACGATTCTTTTTTTTTTTTTTTCCTAATCTAGGCACAAAGTCCGAAGTTTCTGAGAAGGGGGCTAGTTGATTAGATCGACTCCAGTACGCAACTGGTACTTAATTTATCGACCCCGAAAGGATGACAGGCAAAGTTGACCTCGTCGGAATTTGAACTCAGAACATAAAGGCAACTGAAATAACACTAAGCATTTTCGCCCCGGCGTGCAAACGATTCTTATTTCTTTATTGCCCACAAGGGGCTAAACACAGAGGGGACAAACAAAGACAGACAGAGGGAGGGATTAAGTCGATTACATCGACCCCAGTGCGTAAGTGGTACTTAATTTATCGCCCCTCGAAAGGATGAAATGCCAAGTCGACCTCGGCGGAATTTGAACTCAGAACGTAAAGACAGACGAAATATT
>NC_142938.1:72216784-72219284 GCF_046866305.1 Octopus bimaculoides | reverse complement strand
CACACAATTGCCTACCTCCCTACCTACCTACCTGCTTACATATATACATGCATGCATACATCCATGCACAATCCCCAGTGCCCCCTCAGCCGTGGAACACTTTCTGAGCTTTGGCAGAGTAGCCCAAGGTAGATACACGGGGAAGCATAGTTAAGCACTTAAAGAGATAAGTACGGCAAGAGTAAAATCTAAAGAGCAGGAGATAGAAAATTGTGGGCAGCAACACCTACGCCATACGGGTCACGGGAATGAAATCTTCTGGTTGATGCAAGTGCTCATTAGACTTTCTACTTGCAAAGAAAAACCACCAGAAATTATCAGGAAAGGTGGCTTGAGGCCGAACATTATTGCTCCTTTCCAGTTCATCAAAACAAGTGATTTTGACTGAACTCGCCATGACGTTTGAAAGTAGAATAGAAGAAACACTCCAAAACCGAAGGACACAACAGTCTGGCCAACAGCCTGATGGAACCACAATTTTTTTTTTTTTTTTTTTTTTTGTAAACTCTGCTTACGATCTAATGAAACATCTCTCAGTCTCTGGGAAGAACCGGACCAAAGTCATAAAGGCAATATTGGAGACAGATGAATGGTGTTCCAGCTAGATCTAATCGAGGTGTGACAAAATCGACCTCCATACCGTTTGAAGGTGATATCATTGTATTTTAATTCTATGTATAGTCACGTTGAGTCTGTCATTGTGGTAGTGCCGGCGTTTCACCACTACCATAAAAAAAGACCCAGCGTTATTTCATATTTAAGTGTAAGCTTGAAAGCTGAGCGAATGAATAGCAGATATAACTAGAGGAAATCTCCAGGCAGTTTCAATGCTAAAGTCTCCGATATCTAGTTGCTTAAAAACGAGCCAGCAGCAGGACACCCAGAATTCATGATCTGGATGTGGTGGGGAAACCTTAAAGTTATAGTTGAAATTTACAGAAAAACAAAAGACGAAGACAGATGTGTGAACAACAAGCAGGTGTATTAGTTTGATGCTTGGGAACATGAGAAAGTCTTTTATATTTCAAGCCTACGCTCTTCAACAGAAAGGAATAAGAGAAAATAAACAGAGAGAGAATTAAAAAACTTGTGGATTTAGCGATACACACACAAACACACACACTCACACACACACACACACACACACACACACACACACACACATATATAATATATGTATGCATATATAATTATATGAACATGTATGTATTATATGTATGTATTCATGTGTGTATTTATGTTTCGGATGTGTGTGTATGAATGCATGCATGTACATATTTATGTATTTATGCATATGTATAAGTGTGTTTGTGTATGTGCTAAGTTTATTACTTAACGAAATGTAAACGTATATAATATTCGTTACGTACATAGTGTTTTGCAAAAAATATACATAAAATTTAGCAGCTGATAACTCAATTTTCTTCTTTTTGTTTTAAGCTTTTTATACCACTAGAAATAATAAAGAGAACCAAGCTAATCTATGAACAAAGGAAATTTATCCTAAAATGGTACCGTAAGATTTACAACGCAGTGGAAGTGTAAAGACAGTTTAAGAAGGAGGTTCAGTTAGCTCCACCTTCATGACTTAACGTCATTCCAATTAGAAAAAAGTTTGAAGCAGATGTAATTATCCAGACTGCTCACAAAAATAAAGAAAGCCGCTCAAGAAGTCTGTGGAAACTGATGAATCACACAAATAGAAAACGGTTCTACAATAATTTTGCCAGAGTTCATGAAAATGTGTGCGTCAAACGGGTCTTGAGATTGAATTTGCAAACACAAGCATCAATCGCATTTCAAAGCGCTGGCATTGGAAAAGATACATTCCAGCACTAGTTCCTTATCTCAGTGCAGAGAATATAGACCGAAGAGTGAAATTTTTTGTTTCCTGACAAAACGAGGAGAAGAGGCACACTTTCCAGCCAACAGTGCTTGGAGTGATGTGGCAAAATTAAAAGAAAATGAATGAATTAAAAACCGCGATTGAATATACAGACACAAGAAATCGCGTATAATAGATGAATGCTGTTAAGTTAGCAGGAATTACAACTTTCATCGGCTTATCAAAAGGATTGATTGGTCCATTATTAAGTATTCTTTACAGTACAGTGACTGGTTCCATTTACTTGAACTTCCTGCGACAATCTGTCATGTTAATAATACGAGAAGATTCGGAAGGTGAGGAGTTCTGTTTCCAGCAAGATAGGATTCTCCAATAGCAACACAGTAATGGAAGGCCCTACATTAATGAGATCTTTACCAAGCAGGGATATTAGACGAAAAGGTTTAGTAAAATAAACGTCGGATTAATTACAACTCACATTACTAGACGTTTTTATGGGAATATATGAAACAAAAAATATGATAAAAATCCGGTAACAGTACAAAAATTCGAAGGATACATTCAACAAGAATGCGCAGGAATGCGAAATATTTATTGATGATAGCGATTGATTTAACATTTATTTTGTATTATTTACTGTAACACGATGGGAAC
>NC_142938.1:72199284-72214284 GCF_046866305.1 Octopus bimaculoides | reverse complement strand
TCAAATAATGCTTTTATATATATATATATATATATATATATATATATATATATATATATATATATATATATATATATATATATATATATATATCGCTGTGTCACTATATCGACCAGGCTGTCAGATGTTGTTATACGTCGCCGTTCACAATACACTTCCTTGCATTGATATAGTTTTCGAATGACTCCACCACGCTGGCGACTTAGGAATGCAAACATTTCCGTGAATAGAATGCCAGTCCATTGCAAATTTTTCATTTGCAGCTGAGGAATGGAGTGCGGCAACGTTAAATGAAGTGTTTCGCTGTAGAACATAACGTATTGCCGGCCTGAGAATCGAAAACATGATGGCCACGTGCTGTCACAATACTAATACATAAATCGGTGGTTCTCAATGGAGATCTATATAAGGTTTTGTTGTTAAAGGTTATGTGCAGTGAATTGGTTGTACTTCTGCAGCACACAAAATATTTAAACAATTTGCTTATGCAATTCTAAATAATATTTAATTATAAATATTAGAGCAGGGTGTTCTGAAACATCGAATGGCTGCTGGAGTGCAGTAGAGTAAAACAAGAATCAAAATGGTTCATAGGCATCTAAATGTTGAGCTTCGCTGATATAAATAATGAAATTTGGAAAAAAATATATGTTGACAATAGGGGCGCTGATGTGACTGTGTGGTAGGAAGCTTGCTTCTTAACCACATGGTTCCGGATTCTGTCCCATTGCGTGGCATCGTGGTGAAGTGTTTTCTACTATAACCCAGGACCAACCAAAGCCTTGTGAGAGGATTTGGGAGACGGAAACTGAAAGAAGCCCGTCGTATATTTGTATGTGTGTGTTTTGTGTATGTATGTGTTTATGTACGTTTCTGTGTTTCTGTGTTTTTTCCTCCCACCACCATCGCTTGATAACAGATTTTGGTGTGTTTACGTTTCCAATACATTAGCGGTTCGGTAATAGAGACCGATAGAATAAGTACTAGACTTACAAAGAATAAGTTCTAGGGTCGATTTGTTTGACTAAAGTCGGTGCTCAAGCATGGCCACAGTCAAATAACTGAAGCAAGTAAAAGAGTAAAAGACTAAAAGAATAAACTGTTGTCGAATACCTAAAAAAATATAATCACCATTTTCCGGTATGAGCGTGGCTCAAGAAATACTTTGAAGATATGTGCGTATTTAATTGAATCGATTTTATGAAATTCTCTCTGGATTTGTATGCACTTAAGATTAATGCAATGGTTGTTTATTCTGTTTGGAATCGTCAGTCATTGATGTTGTTGTTGTTGTTGATACTGTAGTTGGTGTTGTTCGTTTATCGAAATTCAACTCTGATCTCGTCCGTGTAAGATAAAAAATTCTCCCAGCCGTGGATATCCTGCTCTCGTTATAAAACATATCTAGTAATATTACTGATCCTTGCCTTCAACTTTTAAAACGGTGTGGAACTGTTTTGTAATATCGGAATGCTATTTCTACCAATTCTTACCTTCCAGGTAATTAAATGCATTGTGCATTCTTTTATTGCGCGGGTAAGAATTCGTGAAGAAAATTCAAAATAAATATATGAATTAATTGATTTAATATTATAGCGCTAACATTTATCATATAGGCATATTTTAAATTACGTAAAAGAAGCATTCCTTTTCCATTAGAAATCGATAGCAAGGGAAGAAAGAATAGTTGTTCAAATTATAATATATTTCTCTCTGTTAGTACAACAGCAATCAATGCTACAAGCAGAATAATGTGGATAACAAATAATAAATTTTTCAACTATCGGCACAAGGTTTGAAATTTTGAGGAAAGGGATTGTCGATTACATCATCCCCCAGTGGTTGACTAGTACTTATTTAATCGACCCCCGAAAGGTTAAATGCAAAGTCGACCACTGCGGAATTTGAATGCAGAACGCAAAGACGAAAGAATTTTACCAAAGCATTTTGCCCGGCGTGCTAAACGTTTCTCTGAGGTTTCTACAAGAAGCTCGCCATCGACACAGGACTTATTCTTTGTAAGCCGAGTACTCATTCTATCGGTCTCTTTTGCCGAACCACTAGTTAACAGAGACGTAAACACACCAGCATCGGTTGTCAAGCGATGTTGAGGGGAGAAACACAGACACACAAACATATACACACACATAAATATATATATATATACATATATACGAGGGCTTCTTTCAGTTTCCGTCTACTAAATCCACTCACAAGGCTTCGGTCGGCCCGAGGCTATAGTAGAAGACACTTGCCCAAGGTGCCACGCAGTGGGACTGATCCCAGAACCATGTGGTCGGTAGGCAACCTACTTACCACACGACCACTCCTGCACCTATTGGAAAAAAATAATATGAGGTGAATATGAGGTGAATAATAATAATGATAATAGCGGTTTCGAATTTTGCCGCAAAATATGACCTAATGATTCTGCAAATCAACGTTTTATGGTCATTTGCAGTATGACTCCGCCATCACCAAGGAGAAGCAAAAAATGACTAACAACATTTACACGAACAACAATTACTGGGTTCGTTTGGTTCGGCTAAAAGCTTCAGGGTGTGGCCCACAGCAATGATTTGGAACGAGTGAGTGATGAAGAACAATGATGCTACCGCTACTGATGATGATGATGATGATGATGGTGATGATGAGGATGATGATGATGATGATGATGATGATGGTGATGATGTTGTTGATGATGATGTTGATGATGATGACGATGATGACGAGGATGGCGACGACATCGACGACGATGATAGTGATCTTGATGATGATGATGATGGTGTTGATAAGGATTTAATGATGATGATGATGATCATGATGGTGATGATGAGGATGATGATAATGATGATGATGATGATGATGATGATGAGGATGATGATGATGATGATGGTGATGATGATGATGATGATGGTGATGATGTGGATGATGATGATGATGATGATGGTGATGATGATGGTGATGATGAAGGCGACGACGATGACTACGACGACGATGGTGATGAACAGGAGGATTTGATGATGATGATGATGATGATGATGATGATGATGATGATGATCATGATCATGATCATGATGACGACGACGACGACAACGACGGTGTCGATGATTATGGTGAATGATGATGATGATGACGTCCATGATTATGGTGATGATGATGATGATGATGATGTTGATGTTGACGATGATGATGTAAGCAAATACAAGAATATTTCTTCTAAAAAAAAACATATATATATATTAAAACAAACAAAAAAAGAGGGAATGTAATGCTATAACAATAATAAATAGTAATCTGAGTCGAACGACCAAAGATAAATATAGCTATTAAATCTTATTATACACGTTGCTTCTATGAGAGGCTAACCGGCTTAACGTCTCTTTGATCGGTATTAAGATTGGGAAAAGATTTCTTAAGAAGTTGAACAATCAGGTTTTGAAGTTATAGCTCTATGAACCGTGTATGCTTTTAATATTGGAGGGCTCGTGTGTTGGGTGTAGTTACTTTTTGCTCTCTACAGACCGTCTCTAATGCAGTACGGTTTCGCTTATGAAAGGTGAATACAGATTTGGTATGATATCCAACCTGAAGCTTTTAACGGATCAAGAGATGATCTTGACGACAGAAGTATAGAAAGGGGAAGAGGAGGAAGAAGTAGTGGTGGTGGTGATGTTGGTGGTGGTGGTGATGTTGGTGGTGGTGGTGATGTTGGTGGTGGTGGTGTTTGTGGTGGATAAAAGAGGTTAAACTAAGACGAAAAGAGAGAAATGGGACGATTTATGGGGAAAATCCGAAGCATTGCAGAGATTTAGTGCTGTGCGTTACTTTACTAAAGGTGGCAGTTGGTGGTAGTATTATGGATGCTGAAGATCATTGTGAAGGAATTGATGTAAAAGACAATAATATTTGAAATAATAGGAAAAAAAAAAGAAGTTTCATAAAGAAGGGAGATAATCTAGGATATTGAAAGTGAAAGTCAAAGAAGAATGACACACGTAAATTCGATTGGCATATGAAGTAGAAATTACTAAAACCCGCCCACCTATCATATAGAAAGAACTGAGTGCCGCCTCCTACACTTTACTGCTTCAGCGGATATTCTTTCAACTTATACTGGTTTCAGTCATTGGACAGCGACCATATGTGGACATTGATTCGCACATTTCGAAGCCAAAACTCGTTCTTCCTTGTTATTTTTTTTATTTTAAAGTCTGCTCCTCAATTTACCGGTCTCTGTGCCGAGCCACTAAATTACAGAGATATAAACAAACCAATACCGGATGATGTCAAGTGATGATAGGGACAATTATATAAGACACCCACCCTCTCTCCCTCTCTCGCACACACACATATAAATGTATGTATATATATGTGTATGTATACATATATATAAATATATATAAATATATATGTGAATGCATATCTATCTATTTGTGAATCTATCTATTTATCTAGCTAGCTAGCTAGATACCTATTTAGCTATATATATATGCGTGTGTGTGTGAGTGAATGTGGGTGGATGTGTATGTATGTATATATATTGTCCGTGTATATATATTGATATATGTATAGGAGTTCTGTTAGCAGAATTGAGAAGGCAATGGTTCGGCCTTGGGCTATAGTAGAAGACACTTGCCCAAGGTGCTACTCGCTGGTACTGAATCAAAAATAATGTGCTTGTAGAGCGTGTTTCTTAACCGCACAGCCATGCATGCGTCGAGTGCACATAGATGAAACAATATATTGGGAAACAAAATATAAATGGGGTTTTATACTGGGTGACTATCCTCGTTGGCATAAACGTGCCTGCTAAACTGAAAATGTTCAGTACATATGTAAATTATTTACATTATTTACATTTGATGGATATTTGTTCTCATCTTGTTAACAACAAACAAGATGAGGACAAATATCCGTCAAATGTAAATATGTAAATAATGTAAATAATGTACAATAATTCACCATCTCTTAAATATAGAAGTGTATTATCTAATCGGTACGGATCCGACATCAGACTTCAATTGAGATGTATAGAGAAAAACTCCCTCAAAAACTAGCTTGTCTTTCAAACCATCTAACTTTCATTTGTAGATGTAGAGACTCAAAGCTAATACCACCTGGCTTGAATATGACACCAGTGAATTCATATAAAGCTAGAAGAGTAGCGGAAAGGGCAGGACATGCCTTCGTCCATGAGAGGGTCCATTACAACCGTTGGAAAAAACATCAGTGTTAACAACAAACAAGATGAGGACAAATGTCCGTCTAATGTAAATTAGGCAAATAATGTAAATAATGTACATAATTCCTCATCTCTTAAATATAGAACTGTATATATGTAAATATATACTGCTGTACAACGTATAACAGATATTGATCTAATAGTAAACAAAGCTAAATAAAATACATTAAACAACGACTGAAGTCCGTTGATGAGGATCAATTACTGGGGAACGTAATGATACAATTTTGAAGATTCCTTAAGGTCAATGTGTTCGTTGACTATCGATTTACATGCCACAAAAACTGATGGATTCAAAATCAACAACTAAACAGGCTGATTACGTTCCTAGAAGAAAATAACCTTCTCACAAATACGCTACACGGCTTCCGTCCAAGGAGGAGCTGTCTCACACAGCTGCTGCAGCACCTTGACTGGGTACTGAAACAACAGCTAAACCAGTCAGCTATAGACGTGATATATCTCGACTTGGCCAAGGCCTTCGACTAGGTGGATCATGGCATGATAAGTCACAAGCTGCGAAACCTTGGTATTACTGGGAAACTAGGAGAGTGGCTGCATGATTTTCTGAATGGCAGAAGTCAGATAGTTGTGGCCAATGGTGAAGAGACACCAATTCTCATTGTATTCCCACAGGGAACTGTATTGGGGCCACTACTATTTGTGTTGGCCCAATCAGAAATGCCCTTCATGGTACAGTCATCCAATTTGACCAGTTATGCTGACGACACAAATGTATCGCAGGCAGTTAGGACATCATAAAACTGCAGAAAGACCTGAATGACATACATAACTGGGCTAACAAAAATAACATTCAGTTCAATGCTATGAAATGTTAAGGCACTCCACTATCGGTTCAACACCAGGCTAAAATCGGAATACACTGGACCAGAAGATAATACGATCCCAGACTCAAAGTCGGTGCGTGACCTGGGGGTTCACATAAGGATTGATGCAACATTCCATGTGCATATTACCAAGATAGCAATACTGTGCAAGAGAGTGGGAGGATGGATTCTGAGGACAATCAGGACCAGGAAAAGGGAGGCTCTGCTACTGATATGCAAAACTTACGTTCTCAGCCGCTTGGACTACTGCTCCCAACTATGGTCTCCAGAGAGTGAGAAATAAACTCTGGAACTCGAAGCAATCCAGCCCCAATACACAAAGAAGATTGACTCGATGCAAAAGATGTGGTACTAGGAGAGGCTAAAGGAGCTGAGTCTCTATTCCCTGGATAGAAGACGAGAGGGATATGCGGTGATGCATATTTGGGGGATCTTGGAGAGTTTTGCTCCCACGTTTGGTTTTGACAGCCATAGGAATCCTCGAACTGGAGGGCACTGCATCATACCAAAGATCTCGTGTTCCACATCTAAAATAAGGACACAGTACTGCAATAGTCTGAGTTTCAAAGGCCCGCAATTATTCAACATCCTGCAAGCAATTTTAGAGATCTGCATGGTGTTGACGTAGAAGTTTTCAAGGAACGTATGGACAGGTTTCTATCTGAGATACCAGATGAAGCCACATCGTGACAGGAGATGCAAAGAAGAGCAATTCAGACCAACTCGCAACTTCACCAAACACAGTACCAGAAACAATACCGAGTAACTACAGCATGACCTCAGCCCTGGAGCTGAAACCAGTAAAGGATAAAAAGTATTAAAAAGGTACTTATGTATACATATATGTACATATATTTGTATATGTACGTTATATATATATATATATATATATGTACATACATGTCCTTACCTTCGAAACGCGGAGTAGATAAAACAGGGGACAACTGAAGAAAGGAATGTTCTTTATGTTGCATGTCTCGTTTCTCTGTTTGTTTCTTTCGTTGTTTGAAGAAAAGTTCGTTTTCTATATTTTTTGTTATGTATGTTCTCGTTTCTCAATGTGTGTACGTTTTTTATGTCCTGTACCCATATATGCTTGTATATATATATATATATATATATATATATATATATGTAGGTATGTACATATATGTATATATATATATATATATATATATGTATATATATATATATATATATATATATATATATATATATATATATATATATATATATATATATATATATATATATATATATATATATATATATATATATATATATATATATATATATATATATATGTATATATATGTTCATACGAGCAGACGTGGCTGTGTGACGAGACGTTTGCTTCTTAACCACATGGCACCGGGTTCAGTCACTCTGTGTGTCACGTCCAGCAAATGTCTTCAACTATACCATGAGGTCCACCAAAACAATGTGAATGGATTTGTTAGTTGGAAAATGAAAGAAGCCTAGAGTATATATATATATTGATGAGTGGTGGGGTAGTGTAGTATTTATTTATCTGCATATGTATATCAGTGTGTATGTGCTCAAATAAGTGCATGTGCTCATAGAAGCATGCTTATGGAAACATAAGTCTCCTGATAAGGAGATTGGAGACGATTTCAATGTACGTCACAGAATATAATCATTTTTGCATAAGACAATACACAGGTATGGTGTCACAACCATAGTTAAAAAACAATTGTATGCGATACATACAAAGAAGAAAGAATGCACACACAGACACGCCGGCATATAGTCACACATAGAGAGGAAGATACTAATAAATTTACATATATATATATATATATATATATATATATATATATATATATATATATATGTATATATATATACGTATGTAAGTATGTATATATATATTGATAGATAGATAGATAGATAGATGGATGGATAAAGACAAATACATTCGTCTATACATTTATACATCACGTCAATGTTTTGTAAAGTAATTACATTGTTGCTTATACTTACGTAGAGGCATATATAATATACAAATATGCATAAATGTATTTTATATATATATATATATATATATATATATATATATTTATAGAAATATAGACATATGTTTATATATATATATATATATATATATATATATATATATATATATATATATATATATATATATATATATATATATATATATATATATTATATATCAATGTATACCTATATATAAATATATGTACGTTCGTATGTATGCATGTATGTATGTATGTATGTATGTATGCATGCATGCATGTATGTACAAAAGTAATGTTTGGTATGTATACATATATAATCCTTTTTTTTTTTTCTTAGGCTAATTTATAATCATACGTGACCATAAATAATGATACAACATCACAACATCTACTCCTCTGAACAACTAGCGCCCTCTGGCAATCACAAACATGGCAGTCAGGAAATTGCTGACACGAGATCTAGAATAAAATTAAAACTTCATGATGTTTAATTTTTTCCCCCTCTTATAATGCTGCTGCAATTTCATGATTTGTTGATGTTAAATTTAAATTGTCATGATCTACACATTAAATTCAATTAACTTGTACAAGAAACAGCCATTTATTTTTACATATAGATTCTAAGTTACACAGTGCAATTTGCACGTATAGAGTCCTATCCATATGTATGTAGATATACATACATACATATATATGTATACATACATACAAACATATATATATATATATATATATATATATATATATATATATATATATATATATACGTATACACTACATGTGTATATACGTGTGGGTGTGGGGGTGTGAGTGTGCGTGCGCCTGCATGAATGTAAAAATATATACATGTATATTGATTTCTATACTCGCATATTTGGATACATATTTTAAATTGCTACATACATGCGTATATATATATATATATATATATATATATATATATATATATATATATATATGTGTGTGTGTGTGTGTGTGTGTGTGTGTATGCATATATGTATATACATATATAAATATGTATATATATATATATAAATATGTATATATATATATATATATGTATATATGCGTGTATGTATGTATATATGTATATAAGTACACACACACACACACACACACACACACACATATATATATATATATAAACTACCCGTTTGTCAATATGTATTTGAATATCTATATCGATGTATATAGGCATTTGTATTCATAGCTGCACTTTGAAGTCCTGGTGAATCCAAATGTTCGCTCTAATACGCTCGTAGTCTTCAGAATACACACGTACATGCTAACTTGTGGCACCGTTTCCTTGCACAGATGCAATCATCGTCTCTCACACACACTAAACAAACACGCACAAACACAGACAAACACTGACACACAAATGCAGGAATGTGCACGCATACAAAAACATACACACACACGTATACACAAAATGACACATGCACTTATACAGAAACTCACTCACATACACACGCACACACAAACACAAACTTGTTTAAGGGAAATTCTTACCACGATGGCTACTATCTGTCGTGGAATATACTTTTATACTTACAGGCATACAAACACAGCTACATACATACATACATACATACATACACACCCATGTGAATATATATCTATACACATACGTACATACATGCATGTATATATATATATATATATATATATATATATATATATATATATATATATATATATATATATATATATACATATATATACATCTATACACACATATACATATAAATATAAATATATATAAATATACATACATATATACGTACGTATATATATATATATATAAATATATATATATGCACTCACACATTTATATATATATGTGTGTGTGTCTACGTAGACGTGTGCGAATGTGACTGAGTGTATGTATGTATTTATACTTAATTCTATTTACGCGGGCATGCGTTTTGTATTTATGCTGCCGAATGTTATGACGTTGGTGAAATTTTGGCTCAGCGGGTGTATATAAAGTATCTAATTAGATAGAAGACTACTTATTTCTAAGCACGCATGGCCGTTAGGTATCTACATGCTTGTAATATGTTATAAAGTCGACTGTCATTTATTCATTGTTTTCCAGTAGTGATTTTATATGAGTAGTTCTCAAAAACTGTTCATTTGGTTTCGTCTAAAAGTTCCCAGTACACACAACCAATCAAACCAACACTAGACGAGTACACGGAAGTACGCTTCAAGTATTAGTTGTAGTTTTATTTGTTACAGGTATTCAGGAAGCTTGTGTGCGTACTTGTATGGAGTTGTTCAGATACACACACATTCACATACACACTCCTGTATATAAAATAAAAGACACACACACACACACGCACACACATACACACACACACACACACACACACACACACACACACACACACACACACACACACACACACACACATATATATATATATATATATATATATATATATAGACACACAGGCGCGCACATTCACGGATACACAGAGGCACGTATCTGTATGTATTTCCGTATCAATCGATCGATGTACGTTTATCTATTTTGTATCTTTTACCTTGTTCTTGTTACAGCCATTAGAATGTAGCCATGCTGGGCCACCACCTGGAAAGGTTTAGTCCAACAAATAGATACCAGTCCTCTTTTTGAGATCCGGTACTAAGTCTATCGTTCCTTTTTTTTGGGGGGGGGGGCGAACTGCTATGTCTGTGACATAAAGAAACCAACATCGATTATCAGGCGGTATATTTATATATATATATATATATATATATATATATATATATATATATATATATACACATACATAGACACAAACACACACACACACACACACACACACACACACACACACACACACACACATACGCACACACACACACATATATATATATATATATATATATATATATATACAGAGTACGCTAAACGAATTGTCGTCGAAATTACGCTAAAGTGAAAATAACACTTGACATCTCATTTTAATAGACATATTTACTAAAATTACATAGAAATATCCGGAAATGCTGAAGAGTACATTTATTCAATAAAATCGCCATTGGCGACAACCACGCCCTCCGGACGACTTCGAAATCTCCTGCAACTTTTCTGGGTGGTCTCCTTCTTTAAGTTGGTAAATACTGTCATAATTCTTGCTTTCTTGCCGGACATTATAAGAGAAATAACTTTTTCTAACGGACAAGAAGCTATTCATTCGATTTCAGATTTTATTGAAACATATACAAGAGAGAAAATGTAATAGCACCACTAGTACTTTACTGCTAGCTTTAATCGTGATAGCAGTGGTAAATGAAACTACAGCGATATATCTAGCAACAGTGTCGGCCGCAACATGAACATCAGCAACTTCAACACTGCAATCGCGACTAACAGATATAACGCGACAATCGGATCGCCAATAGATTATATGGAAGTAAGAAATAACAGGAAAGATGCATCTGGATTGGCCAGAAGTGAAGCAGCAGAACCACAATAACAAGATGCAGCAAAATCAGTATCAACATATAAAAAAGAAAAAAAAGAAAAGAACGTAAACGAAAAGTAGTTATACTAAGAACGATGTTCGACGCAATCTTTTGCAGGAGCTGTAAGAATTGTTGGGCTGATATCTTCAGATAAAAAGGACAGACCGAATTTATTTCAATGTGTTATCCCAGAGAGGACGCGTGGACGGAATTAGTCTTGCCTCTAGATCATAGAGAACACTGTTTTACCTAGAAGGACCAAATATAGAAACAAATGATGAATACACACACACACACACACACACACACACACACACCCACACACACACACACACCCACATACACACATGTGTGTGTGCAGTTGAAATTTATAGAAAAAACAAAAGACGAAGACGGGTGAATGAGCAACAAGCAGGTGCGTTAGTTTGACGCTCAGGAAAATGAAAAAGTCTTCTACGTTTCGAACCTACGATCTTCAACAGAAAAGAATAAGAGAAAATAAACTGAGAGAGAATGAAAAAAAACTGTAGACATATGTATATATATAACGTTTACATTTTTATATGCATCATGTGTTATGGGACGGTGAATAGGAGATACCTCAGAGAAGCCCACACAGAGCTTTTGTTGCACACAAGTTTGGAAATCCACCACATCGTATTACATATTGACTGGTGGATTCACCGTATTTGATGACGTTATAGAATCACTGCAATTTCAGTGGCGTATGTTGCGACTAAATGGTTTTTTCAGTGCATTAAGACATGTAATAATGTTTAACATAATCTAAGGCGCCAAGCGAGCAGAATCGATAGGACGCCAGGAAAAATGATTATCAGCAATTCGTCCGTTCTTACGTTCTGAGTTCAAATTCAACCGAGGTCGACTTTGGCTTTCATATTTTCGGGGTGAATAAAATACGTGCAAGATGAGCACTGAGGTCGATAAAATCGACTTACCCTTCCTCCTAAACAACTGGTCTTATGCCAAAATTTAAAACCAATATTTAGTGTAATCCAGCAGTTCAATATAAAACATTACAAAAAGTACCTTAGCTATAGCAGAAAATACAGCTGCATATAAATCTTTCCTGTATGTGTGTAGGTAAGACTCTGAAGATTAAAATTAGCCAGTAGTTATGAGCGTCAGGGACAAAATCAATATATGAAAAGCTTATCTTTGCATACAGGGCTTCAGGCGTATTTTAAAATATTTTTAAAAAGCATGGCGTCTTACATACGGTACTATTAGAACTGAATAGCGAAGAGATGTCGACAATTTGTTGTCCGAGCGGTAGGGTGAGATGATATATTCCCAAGGAGAGGAGATAGTGTCAGGAAATGTACTTCCAAATTAGTCTCGAGAACCTGATTGAGGCAGATAGGGAACCTGATCGAGACGAGATATCCGTTTAGACAGACTGTTCAAACGATACATAAATGTATCTTTGGTGGATCTCCGACGACCAAGACACCACATTGTGCAGCAGCAACTACCGGAGTCATTGCTACCGAAGTATATGCAGAAGTAACACCACAAACGGCAGCACAACAGCAACAGTATCAACAATAAAATCGAGATCTAACAAATATTACTCAAAATATAGATACAACAAACATGAACTTACCTTACCCCACTCTCTCTACCTATTTCGATATATATGTGTATATATGTATATATATATATATATATATATATATATATATATATATATATATACACGTATATATATGTATATATACATATAAACACTGCGTATCTGTATATAAGTATACTTATACATATAATGCAAGAGAGTTAGAGGTTGAGGATTCAACCCACTAAGGGATAGTATCTATCCAATATACTTATACATATATATATATATATATATATATATATATATATATATATATATATATATATATATATATATATATATATATATATATATATATATATATATATATATATATATATATATATATATATATACATATATCTTGCACACGAAATACACATACGAAATATATATATATATATATATATATATAGATAGATATATATATATAAGTGCACATATAAGCATGCATATATATATGTATATTGCACATATATGCATATATTATCGATATATATATATATGAATATATGTATGCAGAAAGAGGAATAGAGCAAAAGTGAAAGACAGAGTGGGAGAGAGAGAGAGAGTAAGAGAGAGAGAGAGAGAGAGAGAGAGAGAGAGGGGGGGGGAGAAACAGAAGGGTGTTGTAGTTCGCTCGAAGCATCGATAACTATGAATAAATAACAAGTAAACGTATAAATAAAATATCGGGTAAGTCAATGCGCACGCGCACGCGTGTGCCTGTGTGCCTGTGTGCCTGTGTGTGTGTGTGTGTGTTAACGCGCATGTATGTGCAGGTGTGTGTGTGAGTGCATTATACTGTTGTTCTTTTGTTGTCGGTGCAGTTGTCATCTCCGTTGTTTCTGTTGTTGTTGCCGTCGTAACAGAGTAGTTGCTGCTGCTGCTGCTGTTGTTGTCGTAGATGTTGTCATTGTTGTTGTTCATGATGATGACGTTGACGATGATGATGATGATGATGATGATGACGATGATGATGATGATGATGGTTGTGATTTTGTTCTTATAATCGTTTTTTTTTTTTTGCAGTTGTCTTCGGTGTATTTCTTAGTTCCTCATATTTAGTTATTCAGTGAATACGTGATGAGAATAATATCATCATATGCCAGCCAAAAAGAAATCTAGAAAGAGAGAGAGAGACAACAAAATAAAAAAAAAAAAGAAAATCTAACTGACGCCTCATGGGATTGATTAGAGAACTGTTTGAGTTCACACAGGCCCGTTTGTGATTTCATTAAATGCTTCTTGTGTTTGTTTGTCATCTCACAAACGTATTATGCAATCATTTCACTAAAGCGCTTATTATTATTATTATCTTTGTTGTTGTTGTTATTATTATTATTATTATTATTATTATTATTATTATTATTATTATTATTTGTTCTTCAAAAACCTTAAGTGTGACACTAGCGAGTCGAGTAAATTAGGTGGGAAAATTTTTTTTTTAAACTCACAGAAAAAGAGAGAGAGAGATTGAGAAACGAAAATAAAATTTTAAATATATGCCCCAATTTGCGGTCAATTCTGGGGGAAATGTTTGTATATTCTTGCAATGGTGTCTTCGTTGATTCTCATCGCTAGAAACAGTGAGAAATTATTAAATAAATAATGCCAAGATTATTGTTACATTGTTTAAATAATTTCCCGGTATCAAACAAATAACGGGTGAGATACGAAATAATGGGCGCGATGGGAAATTTCAATGAAGGAAACCCTATGTGCCCACTTATACTACTAGAAACAGCAGCTAAAGATTGCTAAAACAAAAATACCAACTGTATTTAGAATGAGGTATGGTGAGGT
>NC_142938.1:72181784-72191784 GCF_046866305.1 Octopus bimaculoides | reverse complement strand
GTTCAGGAATATTATGACATAATCTGCACGACTGTGTCTAAATAAACAACTGAATCTATAAACCCCAAAGCTCTATACGCTATTCTGACTATCATGATTTTCCATTCAATTTTGGTATTTTATTTTGCTGGTACTGGCATTATTTTTCTGCCGCTACTACGCCCTATTTCTCAGAAGACCCTTATGCTGAACTATTCTTTGCCATTTCAGTCATTTTAATGTATAAGCTATACTATACTTAGTGTACTTTATAAGCTATACTATTCTTCATTTAAGTTCTTCATTTAATATTCAACCCCCACTACTTGTTGTTGTTGGCACTACGTCGGTTAGGGCGTCGAGGGTTCCAGTTGATCCGATCAACGGAACAGCCTGCTCGTGAAATTAACGTGCAAGTGGCTGAGCACTCCACTGACACGTGTACCCTTAACGTAGATCTCGGGGAGATTCAGCGTGATACAGTGTGACAAGACTGACCCTTTGAATTACAGGCACAACAGAAACAGGAAGTAAGAGTTAGAGAAAGTCGTGGTGATAGAGTACAACAGGGTTCGTCACCATCCCCTGCCGGAGCCTCGTGGAGCTTTAAGTGTTTTCACTCAATAAACACTCACAATGCCCAGTCTGGGAATGGAAACCACGATCCTATGACCGCGAGTTCGCTGCCCTAACCACTGGGCCATTGCGCCTCCACAACTCCCACTGCATGCACTAACTATCAGGGACACAATGTTAGGATAATATTTTCTAACAATGGTGAAGTAGCTACTAGTTCTTCTTGTGCCATTTAATTTCATTACCTTTCCAGTTATAGACAACTTGTTGTTGTATAGCATATATGAAGAAACATCGAATAGTATTGGAGTGAAACATAAAGCTAAAAAGAATGAATTTATAATTTTAGAAATTCTTTGGTGTTGCGAAGAGTGAGTTTGTAATAGACTGGCGTACAAGTTAATAAATGCCAGATTTTAGTTACTTCGTTGTCAAGCTTATCTCTCACAAGTAATTATTCTACACATTCAGTTGATTAACTGTCTTCGATTTCTTTGCAGATAAACATTCCTATTATTGAACAACCATAAGCAAGAATAGTCTTGAGACATCAGAACTCATTATCATTGTTTAAGTTCTTCATCTTTTTCATTTGCTTTATTGGCTATTGGGTAACAGCTCCGTAGAGAGTGGACATGCGTTCGTGTCCGACCATTTTTGCTGTCATTTGAAAATCTGCAATGTTATATTTGCTCACTTCACTTAAATTCCATATGTGGAAAACCAATGAAGATGTATACTAGTCAATAAAAGTGAACTTATGTGGTCACGTATTTTGCTAGAAATATCAGCCAAACCTCGCTCAGCTCGCAAGCAGTCATCTTCAAAAATATATTGGCAGGAATATTTAACAATTGCAAAAGCTACTAAACGAACTAAACCCGAGGGGAAAAAAAGAGGATCAGGATTCTTCCGCCGAGGTCGACGTAGCCTTTCATCCTTTCGGGGTCGATTAAAATAAGTACCAGTTACGCACTGGAGTTGATGTAATCGACTAAATCCCTTTGTCTGTTGTTCTTTGTCCCCTCTATGGGCAATAATGAAATAAATATTACCGACGGCATCAAAATGCCTGACCATTCACGACTTCAAGTAGAACCGAATCTAATAACAATTTCATCTTTGGCCCACTTTTCTGACCAAGATCATTACCGTGTATTCAGCAGTTTTAGCCATTAACCCAGAGGAGAGAGCAGGCGGGTACAGCAGACGGAAACAGCAGCTAGCGGCCTGCGGCCAGCAGCCAGCAGCCAGCAGAGAGCAGCCAGCAGAGAGCAGCCAGCCACAGAGAAAGCTTCAATCAGACCCCATTTCTCCTCCTTTGTACAGCCATATCTTTAGTACTGCTGCCCCACTGTGATCTTCCCACAGCAAAAAAAAAAAAAAAACGTTTATGAGTATTGAATAACACCTGAAAGCAAGCACTAAAAACATAAATGCTTGAGTGATCATGATTATTGGGGCCGCCTTAAGATATTGAAACCGTTTTCTCTCCAGCGCCACCATGAGCTCTACATCATTTATACAATGTGAAGAACATATCACAAACTTTGCACGAACGACTGTAACAGTAGATTCACTATTCATCCAAAGCTGGGGCCACATGTCATACGCGCCCTCTACACAATTCAGGATCACAACACAAATTCACTACAACCCAAATTCATTACAACACAATTTTTTTTCGTTAACTGAGCCTGCTCATCTGAAAACAGATAAAAAAAGGAAAATGATTTCATCACCTTCAAAAGAAATCCGGACAAATTTCTTCAAGGGATATCGCAAAAGCCACCAAGGAATGAATACATCTCAGCCAAGAACAGACTTCTAATTGAATGGCTCATGATACCACAAAACTTGACTTCAAAATGATTTAAGATATCCTATTAGACGGTGCTATTAAGGTAGACAAGATTTCGGCCAGTCTTTGACCGAAACATTTCTAAGGCATCTGCGTTGTATATACAAGTATTCCAGAAACAGCTGTAAGAGACACTGATTCAGTTTTAATCGTTATACATTATTTTCACTTTATTATGAAGAAAATATATCTCGAATAACGCCACATGCTTTGCTTGTCCGTCATCTATGTTTGATCTGCTTATGTGTGTATGTATGTATGTCATTGTGTGTGTGCGTGCGTGAGTGTGTGTGTGTTAATTAGAACCATCTCAAATTATATAAATAATGTCGAGTATGCATACACAAGATGTGTCTGTGCTGCTAGTTCGTGGGTCAGCAGTATTTTAGGCGTGGGAGAATATATTCTCAATGCACCTGGTATTAAAAAAACCCTGAAAGTAAGTCACAGGCAAGCGGGACAACTCATATCAGGTCCCTTTCACTGAGTGACAGACGTTGATGTTTCGTCATTGTTGTAACTTTTCAATGCAGCGTACAGAACAAGGCCTACTGCAGGCCATACCGCCGATTATGACTATACGCTAAATGGTTTAGAAACCATCTGCTGACATGTCCAATTCTTTCCTGTTACATTCCTTAAACTGCGGCCATGTTGGGGCACCAACTTGAAAACTAGTCTTTTTTTTCTTTTTATTAGAAACAGATACTAAATCTATCGTCTCTTTTCTCAAGTCGCTAGTTTACGGTAACGTAAACACACCAGCACCGTATGTGTATCGGTGGTGGGGGACAAAACAGACACACATGCATTTAGGTATATATATATATATATATATATATATATATATATATATATATATATATATATATATGTATGTATATACGACGGGCTTCTTTCAGTTTCCACCAAACAAATCTACTCACAAGGACTCGGTTGCCTGAGGGTAAGTGTTGTATCTCAAGCTGCTGCTATCTAGCACCTTCGGATGATCTCTACTCAACCGCTACACGACGGCTACTCAACTCCCTCTACTACGGCTAGACTACCTCTATTTATATGTCTTGGGCGATCCTACTTCTTCGCTTGGGGGCGTCGGCACAACAGTAACATTAGAAGACACTTACCCAAGGTGCCACGCAGTGGGACTGAACCCGGAAAGATGTGGTTGGAAAGCAAGCTTCTTACCACACAGCAAGTTTATCATTTAAATATATATGAGAATGTTTAATTGTGCAACTATATGCACGAGAATACAAATATAAAAATACATAGAAATCTGCACATATACATACATGCATGCATACATACATACATGCATACATACATACATACATACATACATACATACATACATACATGCATACATACATACATACATACATACATACATATGAAAATATAAAAATACCTTCTTGTTGATGTTGAAATTCTAGTGATGTAGCCTTGGATCTGGATTAGAAACCGGCTCCTTCTCTATTGGCATAAATCTTGAAATAAAACTGGACAATGACATACAGAAATATATATACATAAATATACACACGCACACACACACACATATATATATATACATACATATATATACAGAAATATATTCACACACACACACACACACACACACACACGTAGATTCCCGATCCAATATATGTTATAGATCCAATATAGGAATTGCTCTAGGTATGGCGATTGCATGGAATAAGAACACAAATGGATTTAAATTCCATTTGTGTTTTATTATACTTACACACACAAACACACACGCACGCACACACACGAACACACGCACAAACAAATACACACATACCGCGCGTGAGCGTACAGACGCACACACGCATATGTACACACATGCATACATACATAGATACATACATACATACGTACATACATACGTATGTATGTATGAATACTCACGCACGTAACAACAACATTGTGTATGTATCTATTCAACGTATGTATTTTTCAATTCAACTGTGTATATCTGTCTTTGCGATTATGTGTGTTTGTGCATGATTTTGTGCGTATAGGTGGATGTATATACGCACATATATGCCTATATACATGTGTGTGCATTTATAAACACTCACACGCAAATATTTATATGTATTATACATATATGAATAAGATAAAAAAAAAAGTCAGTCAAATCCGCAATAAGTTGTGAGTCATATTCGAGTGAAGTTTGTTTATATATTTTTTTTCAAAATAGGCAATAATATCGCAGCCTAATTCCCATTCATTATTGCCAAAAAATATATAAATAAATCATTTTCTTTACTTCTTTGTGTCTCGTTCTTCCACATAAGCGACACCAGTTCCATATGTATATAATATGCAAAAATCTATCCATATTTCTATTATTAAAATATGTATTTAGAATATCTAAAAATATTATAATATATATTGATTATATATGCATATATATATGTATATTTGTAAATATATACGTCCATGTATGTACATATATATATGTGTGTATGGGTATGTACAGATATATACATACATAACACACAGATTTATTGTACATGCATACATATATATATATATGTATATATATTTATATACTGCTGAAAGTCGCAGTAAATATATTTTTATATGCAATTGGCTGCAAAATATATTTTTTTACGTACATATATATGAAATATAAATGTGTATAAATGTGTTAATATGGAAGTATATGTTTTCGCTTGTTTCAAATCACGCAGGCACACATACTCACAGACAAACATACCTACGTATATAGAGATAATGTCTAGGCTGATATTAACACATATATAGATAGACTGAAAGATACATATATATTAAAATACATATATACATACACACACACACGCATATGCATACATAATTGCATATATATATATATGAAATTGCATGTGTGTGCGCGAGGCTGTGTGCGCGAGGCTGTGTGCGTGAGTGTGTCGCAAAACAACAATTAATATTTTTGTGAAAGCGGTGTTGAGATTTGAAACCGCCTCCCTTCCGTAAGAGGTTTATCTTTGTGTAAATGAAATGCAGCAGTGTTCGGAAATTTTTACACATCACAAACGCGGGAAATAAGTCAAACAAAATTGCTGCTTTTCCAATATTTATGCATACACAGGCGCACGTATAATGCCCCGACGCTAGAAAATATAATACACAAACACATACACTCACGCCCTAGAAGACTAGAACACACAACCACCCATGCCTGAACACACAAATACACGTACGGAAACAAGAGTATGGCTAATGATGTATATATATATATAAACGTATTGCTATATACGAAATATATTTGTTACTAAGTCTTTCATATATTTTGCATTACACACGCATAAGCACACACACGCACACGCACAGACACACTTATAAATATACTGATATATATGCACGTATATGTTTACATGTATACCTACATATTCAAACCAACATATACACATATATATATATATATATATATATATATATATATATATATATATATATATATATATATATATATATATATATATTTATATATATACATATATATATACATATATATATATATATATATATATATATATATATATATATATATATATATATATATATATTTATGTATATGCATATATTTATAAATATTTATATATATATATGTGTATGTATGTATTATATCTACACATATATATAAACATATATGTATATATGTTTCTATATATGTATATGTATATATACATGTACATACATAAATAAATACATATATGAATATATACATATGTATATATATATATATACATATATATATATATATAAGTATATATATATATATATATATATATATATATATATATATATATATATATACACACATACATGTATACCCATATATATATATGTGTGAGTGTATGTGTGTGTGTGTGTTTGTGTGTGTGTGTGTCTATGTATATCTTTCCTTCTGTATGTGTGAGTATCTCTATGTGTGCAAGGTGATGTGGATGTGGATGTATACCGTCGTGTTTTCCTACCTTGCACTTGCCTCTATTTTACTTCCTCATTCACTGTGTAACTCATTGTTTTACTCTCTCACCTTGCCCCTTTCTCTCCCTTTCAAATTTACCATATGTATATGAATACCTCTGTGTATGTGTGTGTTTGTCTGCGTGCATGTGTGTGTGTGTGCGTGTGTGTGTGTATGTGTGTGTGTTTGTGTGTGTGTGTGTGTGTGTGTGTGATTGTTGGTGTGCGTAATTGATCGCGTGTTCTAGCGTTTTGACCCCGTGCTTGTTCACGCTTAGTACTGCCGAATTGCTTCTATGTTCGTCTTGCAAATCCCAGGTCTATGTTTCGATCCTACTGTGTAACATCTATGGAAAATTTCAATTTTTCTCTCCTGGTTCGCATCCCACACAATTTCCGTCTACCACGATCATTTACAACCAATTATTCGGCCGTTGGCTATAGTGGAAAACTTTCGACTAATGTCCTACGCAGGGTGATTAAAATGAAGGATTAGTTAGTACTTCTATAATAATTATAGTGTTGTCAGTGACATGCTTGTTACGGCCCGCTCTGCCTTCATGTGGTTACAGAGAGAACTTTTAACTCGCCCTGTAATTCCTATGTGTGTGTCATCTGTAAATGTGGTCGTGGTTGTCGGTGCATTTGTGAACATCCGCATTATATATGTTTGCATTTACACATTACTATTTGTTCAGTCAAACTCGTTTTAACCAACGCGAAATGTTAGTAAATTGCAACGACTAACTGTATTAAACCTACAACAAAAGCGTGTATAATATAAATTAATAACAGCTGCTTTTTCTTTTAAATGTAATCCTCACAATTTATGAAAATGTTGTGTTAGATAATATGTGTCACAGTTCTTCACTAGTAATGCCTTTGAGATCAAACACTTTGCAAAAAAATATTCATATGAAGCCACACTTTATATGAACTCAATATACACTAGGTACAGCTATATACATCAATGCGTTTGTCTATCACGCTACCAGTTTTTCATATCCAATTATAAAGATAATAATTACTGTATTTATTTACATTATGATGACAATAAATTTGAAGTAGGGATATGTAATTTCTATTTAAACTATACATATAAATATTATCAGATTCTTACGTGTGTCTAAATCTTTCACTCTTTTCCCCCACTGTCTGTCTCTCACTCCCCTCATATATGTGTGTGTGTGTTTGTGTGTGTATAAGCATCTCTATATTTTCATGTTTGTGTGTTTATGCGTGTATGTATATGTATGTGTGTATCTTGATATGTATATAAATATATACATATATATATATATATATATATATATATATATATATATATATATATATAAATATTTAAATATATAAATATATACACACACACACACACACACACATATATATATATATATATATATATATATATATATGTGTATATATATAAAGAGAGAGATAGAGAGAAATACACACATACATATATATGCATTCACAAACACACAAACATAAAAATATATAGATATTTATGTGTGCGTACTTATACACACATACACACACACATACATGCATATCCACATACATTCATGTATGCTCATTTCATTTAGCATTTGATTACGAGTGTGTTTGGGCTTATATAAGGTTGTGTATGTGTACATCTGTGTATCTAATAATATGTTCCTCTGATTTCTATGCTAACAGTTTCGTTTTAAACAATTTTCACGCTCCAAATATGTTTATGTATTTATAATTGAGTCTGTTCACTCTTCTTTATTCCACTAGAAGACAACAACAACAATAACAAATACTACTACTACTACTACTAATAATAATAATAATAATAATAATAACAGCAACAACAACAACAACAACGACAAAAAATCATGGTATTAGTGTTAAGAAGACCACAAATATTAATATTGAAAATATTAATAATAATAACAGAAACAACAAAGACAATGATGATGATGATGATGATGATGATGATGATGATGATGATGATGATGATGATGATGATGATGATGGCGACGATGATGATGATGATGGTGGTGATGATGATGATGCTGATGATGATGATGATGATGGTGGTGATGATGATGATAACAATAACAATAATAATAATAATAATAATAATAATAATAATAATGATAATAATAACGAATATCAATTATTTCTTGTAGTGTAAAGAATTATTTTAATATTATTTTTTTATGAAAATATGCAGTTTAAACATTTTTTTTTCTTCAAGAAAATTCCTCATTTTAGTCACACAAGTAGAAATGAAAAATATTAAAAAAATTCTCAAAACGGAAGAGCAGAAAGAAAAAATAATCAATCTTAAGAACAAATTTAATCTCTTTTTTTTTTCTGTAAGGCACAATATGGATTGAAAACGAAAGAAAAAATGGTGAAAACTAAATTTTCAAATAATCAATACAGGGTAATTAGTCTTGGTGCTGCTGTTTGGGGTGTTTTTTTCAGTTTAAAATGGCCTCGTTCCACAAACCGGAAGTGAGTCTCTCGAGTGTAGTTTGCTTCCGGCAAACACAGTACAAGCCGATAGGCTTGCTATTACACATCATACTAAAGTATGCATTTGCAGCCTGCTGTGAGCGGACAATCAGAGTCACCTACACAAAAATCGTTTGTACTGATCTTTCAGAAATCATTGAAGCCAGGATGAAAGTGACTGCTACAAAGAAGAAATGGTAAAAAATATATATATTAAAATAACAACTAAACAAATAATAAAAATAGAAGAAAGAAACATAGTTCTTCTAATATCTGGCATGGTGCCAGTTCTGCAGTAACACTGCAAAATAATGGAAACAGATCTCCCACCGAACATGTATAAAAAACATAAAAAAGTTGTCTATTTTGAAGCTAAAAATATATAAAAATAATACATTATTATTTATCCGTTTTCATGTTACTTTCATATGGAACATAATTATATTGTAGTCCAACAAAAGAAACATATAAATCTATTTGTATGAGATGTATTTGAGTTTAGGAAACCAAACGAAATCTCATTTTGTTGTTTAGATATCCTTCAGATTTGATGGATACATGTTGATGTTTACTAACCCGATATCACTGCAATGTTCCTGCCAAGTTTGGTTTCATCGTTTTGGTATTTCTGAATTTCTTTTCTGAGAATCTTTAAGGAAAAACATTTAATCAAAGAGGCAGAATTATCTGAGAACCATTTGTAGTCTTAAAAAATTTACATAAGCATTATGTATACAAAACTTTTAATTATCAATGTTTACACAAATTTATTATTTAACTGAAGCTCATTGATAAAAATTAATTAAACAGACAGTGATATCAGTTTTTGCAATCTCTATATCACATTATTCTTGTAGTCGTTCAATTTGATATGCAAATATTTTTGAAAATGGATTTTTGATAGACTTCTTACTTTGTATGGTGTCTGGTAGACTGAACTGTAATCAGGCTCATCTTGTAGTACAGTTACTTGATGGCACTCCGTCACTTACGACGACGAGCGTTCCAGTTGATCTGACGAACGGAACAGCCTGCTTGTGAAATTAACGTGGAAGTGGTTGAGCACTCCACAGACACGTGTAACCTTAACTTAGTTCTCGGGGATATTCA
>NC_142938.1:72169284-72179284 GCF_046866305.1 Octopus bimaculoides | reverse complement strand
GACACACATGCACTTGCACACGCACGAACACACACATATTTATAAATATATATATATACATATACATATATATATATGTATATATTCAGTGTGTCTGTGTGTACACACACACACACACACACACACATATATATATATATATATATATATATATATATATATATATATATATATATATATATACATGTACATACATGTACATATCTATATATATGTATATATACACAGATAGATAGATAGATAGATAGATAGATAGATAGATAGATATGGATATGCACACATGCGTACATGCAAAAACACTCACACACTCACACACACACACACACACACACACACACACACACACACACACTAACACACACACACAGTAACACACACACATATGAAAATACATTAAATGTGTGTATGCATGTGCATAGCTAAGGAAATGAGCCTGCCAAGCTGCCTTACATCGACGAGAAAAGTTTTTGGAGAAGTCACATCTGTAATAAGAACCACCCTTTATTTTAAGAACTTTTTCCAATAAGGTCCCCCAAACTCTCACATTCGTATTCCCAGTAGTTGAGATGTGATAAGTAGGGACTTTGCCCAGTTGGAAGATTACTCAGATAAGGCTAAACTTAAGTAAGATAAGAGTGTCGCAGCTGTGAGTATCAATATCTCTGAAGTGAAATGCTGAAGAACCAACCCGTAAAATGCTACAAATTAATAAATTGGATTTGCATCTCATAGTTCTACTCGTATTAACTAATTGAAGGATATGGTTACGCTTGAATTAATATGAATCATATAATTACATTGAAAACGGGAGCGAAAGCTTTGCGAAATTCATTTGATAATGCTCTATGTATGAAACCTTTTTTTTTTTTTTAAGAGTTGGTGAAATAATGGAATGATATTAATATGTATTTATGGCAGAAATTTTAGCACGCCGGGTGGAAAAGGCGACGAGCTAGTAGAAACGTTAGCGCGTCGGGCGAAATGCTTGGCGGTATTTCATCTGCATTTACGTTCTGAGTTCAAATTCAGCCGAGGTCGACGTTACCTTTCATCCTTTCGAGAGGGTGTCGATAAATTAAGTACCAGTTGCATACTGGGGTCGGTCTAATTGTCTGGCCCCTTCCCCCAAAATTTCGGCCTTGTGCGCACAGTAGAAAAGAATATTTTTAAAAGGCGGTGAGGTGACAGAAACTTTAGAATGCCGGGCGTAATGCTTAGCGGTATTTCGTTGACTTTACCTTTCATCTAACCCCAAGATTATGAGTTCAATTCCAGGCTGTGCCTTGAATAAATGATAGTAATAACTTCAGCAAAAACAAAAAAAAATTAGGAATGAGAACCCAGGGCTGGGTTCAAAAGTCTACCAGGACATCTGATGAAGGCTGGAGGGTATATCAGCCGTAAAGTTGTGGTAACAACAAACAAGATGAGGACATATATCCGTTCAATATAAATACTATAAATAAAGTACAGCATTCCTCCAGTGTTCAACTGGTACTTATTTTATCGACCCCGAAAGGATGAAAGGCAAAGTCGACCTCGGTGGAATTTGAACACTCAACGTAAATAGCGGGAAGATATGACGCATGCATTTTCTCTGACGCGTTAACTACTGTGCCAGCTCGACGCGAACACCAGCCCTAGTGTTGATACTAATAATCATCCTTTCTACTATAGGCACAAGGCCTGAAATTTTGTGGGAGGGGACTAGTCGATTACATCGACCCGAGCGTTTTCACTTGTACTTAATTTATCGACCCCAAAATTATGAAAGGCTAGGTCGATCTCGGCAGAATCTGTACTCAGAACGCAGCGACAGCAGAAATATAGCTACGCATTTCGTCCAGCATGCTAATGATTCAGCCAGCTTGCCGCTTTAACAATAATAATAGTAATAATAATAATAATAATGATAATAATAATAATAATAATAATAATAATAATAATAATAATAATAATAATAATGATAATGATGATAATAATCCTGTTCTATATTTAAGGGATGAGTAATTATGTACATTATTTACATTCGTCGGATATTTGTCCTCATCTTGTTTGTTGTTAACACAACGTTTCGGCTGATATGTCCTCCAGCCTTCTTCATATGGCGTAGTGGTTAAGAGCGCGGGTTACTATCCCCAAGATACCGAGTTCGATTCCAGGCAGTGACCTGATCAATAATAATAATAATTATAAATGCATGGTTTTGTTTAAACTATATTACCAATATCTAATTTCATTTGTGTGACACCTTATTTTGAAGTTGACATTCCAGTTTATTTTAAAGATATATAATTAAGAATTCGAAGTGCCGTGTATTGGCCCGAGTGGTAAATCATATAGAGAACCCTGGTCTTCTTCCCTCTGAGTTCATTTCATGAGGTAGAACGTATTTTAAGTAAAGTATTGGGGATCATTTAGTCTAAAACATTACCCGCTTTTTTCTATACTTGGAAATATATAAATTAATATATCTCTTAATAGTTGATGTTATCTCTTGAAAAAAGATATATGCAGAATTAATGAGTATGTTTTATAGAAAAGAGATTATAACTTCGATTCTATTAAATTAAGAACCATTTTTTTTCATTCCTGTAAATTTTAACAATCTCCAATTAACTGTAACAAATTAGGATTTAATATTACTTATTATAACGACTAATTCTATCAGATATCATACCGTTGAAGGGAAGTTATCTTAAACAAAGAATTAGTGCCATTTTTTTTATCCATTACTGAATTCTTATTTTAACTACTTTATTGTATCACTGCTGCTTAAGTCTCTCTGAGAGATTTAGAGATGTATCATTTCTAATTTTTGAAATCAGTGAATGTGTTTCACAAGAATTATTATATGTTTATGAGAGCTTGACAAGCATCTTCAGCCAGCAAGTCATGCTACTCCAAGCTGATGACGAGCAAAAATTCAGAAACATGTCCCTGGATGCAGACTTGGCTGGGTGGAGGTGATTGTCTCCCCCTCGTCAACATAAGGACAGAGGAAATGTGTCAAGGCCGACAGGAAGCGGTTCAGCTTCCTAGGGTTAAATAGCAGTAGTATGATTCCCTTATTGGGACTGTCACGTTAATTTGACAGTACACGACTACTTTATCGTATCACTGCTGCTTAAGTCTCTCTCAGAGATTTAGAAATGTATCATTTCTAATATTCTAAAAGATTTTTTCCTTTAAAAAACGTAACCTTTCTACTATACAACACTAGTGATCTTATTTTCTGCTGGAGAAAGATTTTTGGAAAGGATGTGAATGTCATAGTATACGGTTAAAAAATCAGTAGAACGGCTCTTTATATTATCTGTATATAAATATATGCACACACTCTCGCTTTCTCGCTTTCTCTGTGTCTCTCTCTTTCTCCCTCTCTCTTTCTCTCCCTTTCAATTCTCTCTCCTTCTCTCTCTCTTTCTCTCATTATTTCTCTCTTTCTCTTCCTCTCTCTCGCACACACACACAAACACGCACACACGGATGTTAACCAGTAAGACTGAAAGATTTGGATTTAGTTCGTGAAAAGATATAAGCAACCAAATGAACAGGTAGATCTTTATAAAACATCAGCTTCAAGAATGAGTGCAATGTCTTATCACTGGTGGAAGTCTGGTAATAGAATTAAGAACCAGAAAATATTTCAAGTGCTGATGAGGTTTAGAATCAAGGATAGTTAAATAATAAGACAATAATATTAACACACAAAGAATGTGGTCAAATGTTCCGATTAGGAAATACAAAGAGTGAACTACTAATGGAATAAAGAACAAAAGACTCGTTGTGATCCAATAACTTAGAGAACTAAAGCGTATGTGTCAAGCTCTAAGATAAGATAGAATAATACCAGCCAATGTTTAGGAAACATGGCTGCATAGGTTCATCGAATAGAGAAAACATGTTTGCTGTCCATATCATGAAGAAGCACAATATTTGCGGTTTGCAAATGAGATTAAATATCTAGTGTCATAGCCAGCTAATGTCTTTAAAACATCCACAACAAAGTAATATGGTTCGCTAATTAGATTAGGAATCTCTAGAACATATTCCAGAGGCTGAACGACTTCGGACAACTAAATTACCGTAAGAGAAATACTATTAGTGATGCTAGAGATAATTCGATGTTGGCAGTAAAAAAGCATAGAATTTAGCACTAATTTTTCTGTTAGCAAAGCGAAGAACCATTTAGTTGTTCTATTTCTCTTTGATATGTCATGCTTCATACAAATACGAGGACATATTTACTGTCTTGCTGAATATCTAACAAGGAAAAAGCAGGTGTGAGCGTTTCATATAAGCTCGTGGTAATCTATGCCAAAATAACTATTCTTGTATTTACTGTAAAAATCTCTTTCCGTTAGTTTATTCCGGTAATTGCTGGGGATTACCATCAACGCCTGGATCTATTTTATTACTCAAAATTTCTGATTACTGATTACTCTTTTACTCATCTGACTGCGGCCATGCTGGAGCACCGCGTTTAGTCGAGCAAAAGGACCCCAGGACTTATTCTTTGGATGCCTAGTACTTATTCTATCGGTCTCTATTGCCGAACCGCTAAGTTACGGGGACATAAACACACCAGCATCGGTTGTCAAGCGATGTTGGGTGGACAAACACAGACACACAAACATATACACACACATACATATACATACATATATATGACAGGCTTCTTTCAGTTTCCGTCTACCAGATCCACTCACAAGGCTTTGGTCGGCCCGATGCTATAGTAGAAGACACATGCCCAAGGTGCCACGCAGTGGGAACGAACCCGGAACCATGTGGCTGGTAAGCAAGCTACTTACCACAAAGCCACTCCTGCGCTTATTACATAAAAAAACAATTAAATAGCGTGAGAAAAGCCAATATCATTAAACGGAGAAGCATTATTAGGGGTAGACTCATTGCTTTCCTCCGTTGCAATTTTATCTTTTCTGCTGTTGTTGTTACAAGTCTACTCCTCAGCTCAAACAGAGTAGAAAGATTTACAATTAAAACCTTCCAAAATGAGAGTCCATCCTGACTTTGATTAGTACATTGCATCCTCATTTCACAGTACACTGTACAATATGACAAACAGTTGCTTACAGAACATATGACGTAATTTAGAGGAAAATTTAGTATTATTACTAAAAAAACTGAACAACATTTAGGTCACAATGCTTTTTAAAAAGTCATGAACAGCACAAAGTGGCTGTTACAGTGCCCTAAAATATCTGTCGATATTCCATACGGGGGAGAAAAAATCCTACACAGATGTGAGGACTGCTAGGAAAGAAATTAATAATTGAATATATTTCATCAAATACCAACCTCTTCTTACAAACATTCAAGAAATCCTGAATTTTTTTTCCATTTATTATTCTTTTCCCTTTTTGCATTTAATAAATGATTTATTGGAATAGATTATTCCTAATACGTATATGGAGGCATTGAAAAAAATATCAACGAGATAAGTGTGAACTCTTCCAGACTTTCAAAGAGCACCACCTAGTGATGATATAAGAAGAATGTTTATAATTCATTTTACTACATCTGCCGCCGATGAGTTTCAATCTTCTTGATTAACTTGGTCGAGCACTGCTAAAACTTAATTTAATATTATATATATTAAAATCGACAGCTTCCATCTTATTCACAATAGACGTGAAAAAGCGTGAGGACCGATATATATATATATATATATATATATATATATATATATATATATATATATATATATATATATATATATATATATATATTTATATATATACACATATATATAAATATATATATATACACATATATATAAATATATATATATACACATATATATAAATACACGCACGCATATAAATATATATCTATATATATACACATATTTATACATGTATATATATATATAAGCACATTTATTTATACACATATATATAAAAACATATATGTATGTTTATATGTATATACATATATATATATATATATATATATATATATATATATATATATATATATATATATATATATATATATACGTACACACATTTATACACACATATATATGCATGCATTATATGAAGGATATATATATACATATATAAGTATATCCTTATATATACTTATATATATATATATATATATATATATATATATATATATATATATATATATATTGGTGATTGCTTGTGTGCTGTTCGATGGGAAGGTGTGCATAAAGATACGGTGTAGCATAAGCATTGTATTATGAACTGATGCAAGGTAATCAAAAAGATGTTAGTGTTTGTGTGCATTTCTGCGTGTTTGAGAGCTCCACTTGTTCACACATATACATACAAACATACATACGTGCGCACGTGTATGTGAGTGTGTGTGCGCGTATACATTTATATATACGCGCACACACACACACACACACACACAAACACACAAGCACCCCCCACACACGCATATATATATAGATAGATGGCTATATATACATAATTGCGTGTGTGTATATGCCGTTGAATGTGATTTTCTGAACACTGCTTAATGCGTATAACTATGGATATATTATGAGAGCGTACGGGCCATCACATTAATTTAAAAGCACTGATATTTGTATATTCAGTGTGTAAGTGTGTTGCATGTGTGTGTGTTTATGTGTGTTAGTGTGTGTGTGTGGGTGTGTGTGTGTGTGTGTGTGTACGTGGTTTTTAAATATGTACGTCTATGCCTTTGTCTGTGTTTGTCTGTGTGAATGTATCTAAGTCTAAGAGCGTCAACTTTTCATTGAGCTCGTAGATGCTTGCATGTGCATGTATGTGCACGTGTGTGCAGTAATGTTTAAATAAGTAATGGTTTCGGTTAAACACAATGATATAAGGCAACAGTGGACTGCATCATCAATGTAATGGTGTCCATGAGTTTTTATGAGAGTATATATACCTAAATACCTATATACAAACATACATACATTTATATATATCTACATATATATATGTGAGTGTGTGAGTAAGTGTTTGTATATATAGTTTAAAAGTAGTATATATATATATATATATATATATATATATATATATATATATATATATATATATATATATATATATACATATATATATATATATATATATATAGATAGATAGATAGATATATAGATATATAGATATATATGTATATATATATATATATATATATATATATATATATATATATATATATATATATATATATATATATATATATATATATATATATATATATAGTTGCATGTTTGTGTGTGAATGTGTATGTGTTCACACATACATTATCACTTCTTAGATCAAACGAATTTGGAGACTATCATCTTCCTTTAATTATGCGAAAATCCACACCTTTACCAAGATATAAAATAATTGCTTCTTTGGAAATAAATAGCTTTATAATAATGCATTTTATACATTCCGCTCTATATACATCGTGCGACTGCCATTTAATATCAAAGACTGCAGTATTCGCAACAAGGAATGAAGACTTCTCTGCAACTTTGCACAGTGTATGTAAAGTTGGTGTTTCAGGAAATAGAGTAAAAAGTATGCCAGATATGTGTTATTTTCACCGCAGAAAGGTCTACGTAGCTTGCAATTCATTTGCTTCAACTTGATCCATTTTTCTTCGTGATATACGTGCAATGGCATTTTTCCATACCATTGCAAAACTGCGATCATATATCTGTGTTTACATGTTTGACTGAGCATGTGCGAGGCGTGTTTACATATGTATGTATGTATGTATGCAAATAAAAATTTGCACATATCCAAACTCACATATGTGTGTATTTGTACACACACATACACACATATATACACACATGTATCTATCTCTCTCTCTCTCTCTCTCTCTCTCTCTATATATATATATATATATATATATATATATATATATATATATATATATACATATATATATATATATATATATATATATATATATATATATATATATATATGTATGTATATATATATATATATATATATATATATATATATATATATATATATATATATATATATATATATATATATATATATATATATATATGCATCTATATATTCATATATATGCATAAACGTATATACGTACGTGTGTGTGTGTGTATGTGTGTGTGTGTAAATAAATAAGTATATATATGTATATAACTATACACATACATACATAGACATTTCCAAGAATAGTTACGTATCACACCAATAGATGGCAGCATAACGAAAGCATGCGCAGTGAAAGCCTGCAGTGACCTTCATGAAGCAGTGTGCCGAATGATGTCACTGTGTTTACTTTGCAAGTTGTGAAATTTGTATTTTTGTGAATACGTGAATGCTGAAGTCTGCGATCTTGTGATGGACAAGTACAAAGAGCCAATGTGATATTTGGGGTTAAACTTGAGAAGTCTGCTGCAGAGACATTTAGCATGCTCCGGGAAGCTTACGGCGACGAGGCAATGTGTCAATGCTTCGTGTGGAACGGGCTCTTCAAAACGAAAGAAAATCTCTGGAAGACGATGAGCGAACTGGAAAAACCTACCACGCATGTCACCCCCGAAAATGCGGTATTGTGCATCGAGAATTCGCTCCCCAGGACCAGACTATCAATCGAGATTTCTGCTGCGAAATTTTGAAGCGTTTGAGGAAGAACATTCGTTGAAAGAGACCGAATCTGTGGAGCGTGAAGAATTGGATTTTTCACGAGGACAAAGCATTCCGTCAGTAAGCTCTCCTCGCTCATGAGTTTCTCGCCACAAAACAACATGAAGTCGCTTACGCAGTCACTCTATTCACCAGAATTAGCATCTGTTGGCCTCCATCTTTTCCTCAAGAACAAATCCATCTCAAAGGTCACCGCTTTAATACCGTTGTGAAGAACCAACGCGAATCGCCGAAGATCTTCCATTCGCTAACGGAAAATGACTTCCAGACCGTATTCCACAAATGGCAGGAACTCTGGGACCAGTGTATTGCTGCACAAGATGACCATTTTAAAGGAGATTATGTTAAAGCTTTTGTAAATAAGTTATTTTTATCAAACACAACTAGTCCGGGAACTTTGACACCGTCTCGTATATATAGGTGACTCTGTAAAGCTGTTGGGTCATAGATTAGTAGAATTCATGTTATTTCTTCATGATTTTATATTGTTTTCGTTTGTGTTTCCCAATGTATGAATACTTCCACACTCTGCACCATCGCTATTTGGCTAACGGAAATTCGAAGTACAGATTCAGATTGCCCCAATATTCTCGACACGTTCGGTTCAGATAATAAACACTCTGTGAATTCGACAAATTTGAACCCTCTACATCTGCAATGTTCATCGACTCTGATGTGGCCTAAACTCAGCAGTTGCCCTCAACTTTATTTGCACTTCGATACCAAGGAGCCAGGATAGCAAGTACCGTAAGGAAATCTACACGAACCTATAACGTCTCTGCCGAAGTCAGAGTTATGTGCCTAACTTCTGAATGAATGTTTAGTGCTGGGAAATACTTCTACCATTCACTGATGAGCTCATTTAGGCGTTATATAGAACATCTACGTACATAGAACATCAGAAGAGGAACAAAATATTCCAGGCAGTAGGATGCATAAAATCTCAGTGGAGAAGTGAGTGGTGCCTGGTTGGATGCATAGCTAGCAAAGATATGTAAATTTTGATTACTTAAAATTATATACGTTGCGATAGGGAGAAAGATCACATCCGCTCAAATACAGGGGACAATCCAGTGATATTTCGAATTTTTTTTTTACATTTCTCAACCCTGGCAAGCACACTCCAACCTAAAAAAACACGTACCATTCTCTCTCATTCCCTCTCACAGTTTCTCCCTCTCTCTCACTTTCTCACAAACCGATTTATGCCCGTGTATATATATATATATATATATATATATATATATATATATATATATATATATATATATATATATATATATATATATATATATATATATATATATATATGTATGTATGTATGTATGTATGTATGTATGTATATTCAT
>NC_142938.1:72126784-72156784 GCF_046866305.1 Octopus bimaculoides | reverse complement strand
GTTTGTATATATGTATGTATACAGAGAGACACTGTGAAAAATTGATACATAGACACACGCTTCAACAGAGAGTGACAGAGAGAAATATAAATTGAAGGATGGAAAGATAAACATAAAGCTAGATAAATAGATACAACCCACATTGCATAACAAACTGAAAATTGAATGAGAGAAGAAATGAGAAAATGCGGGAGGGTTATATATAGAAAAAGTGGAAGATTAATAAAGTGGAAGGCGAAAATTAATCAGAAAGAAAAAGAGGTAAAAGCGTTATCTCACTTAGACAGTAAATAATAAGACTGAAAAAATAATGACTTAGAGTTTATGATACGTTAATTACTTAAGGGGAAAAACTCCTCAATTCATAACAGGAACAAAGTCATATGCTGACAACTACAGAAGATTTCAGTTCAGCAATGAGTTACAGATTTTTAAATGATATGAGCTCTTTCAGCTAACCATAGCTTACACTTTTTTTTATCCGGTAATATAAGTTGTGGATTTTCTGGTTATTTTCCACTTTATCGTATGTGGTGTTCCGTTAGATTTCAAACTCCATAACTGGCTAGCCTACTTAATAGCTTAGTTTTGTCGTTAAGCCGGAAGGAAGCTATATGATTAGCACAGCGATTCTTAAATTCACCTTTACATAGTCCGATATAGCTTTTGTTATCAGTTGTGTTATTGTCTAGCGTTGCATAAACACGTATATGACAGATTTAATCTTACATCGTTGGCCAAGTGGACAGGTTCCTGGGTCTCAACAGTTACAACTGGGAGTGGGCTCTTGGTTTTGATCTCGTGTAATGATACTCCTCATATTGGGGCAGCAGCTATTTGATAATTCCACATAATTCCTGTTAAATACATTCCTGTTACTGTGATCGGGAAAAATGTTTGTCTAAGAGAGACAGGAACGTTTACCTATGTTAGTTTTTACATTAAGGGAAAAAGGAGAGTTGAGCCAAATAATTTTTCCGTGGTCCATTTTTAGGTCTATTATTATTATTATTATTATTATTATTATTATTATTATTATTATTATTATTATTATGGCGGCGAGAGGGCGCAATTAAAAAAAAAAACAGTTGATAAAATAGTCAGCGGCATTTCGTCCATTTTTACCTTTTAAATACCTCTCCCGACTCTACGTATCATATCTTTCGGGGTCGATAAAATAAGTACAAGTCGAGCACTGGGATCGATGTCATCGACTAGCCCCTCCCTCGATAATTCATGTCTTGTGCCTATTGTACTAAGGATTATCATTGCTTTTATCATTGTTGTTGTTTTTGCTGTTGTTATTGTTGTTATCATCCTTTTTGTTGTTTAACATTTTATAGGCCGGAAGTACCCGGTCTTGTTCCCTAATCAGATACAATTATCATTCTTGATGTTGTTGTTAGTGCAGCCGATGCTGTTTTTTTAAAATATTTTTTTTACATGCTGCATAGAAAAATATGTAAAGACTTTTGATTGGCTCTCAAAAAACGTCCCCAATATGGCCCAATAAAAATAAATGAATAAATGATAAAAATTGGAAGAAATAGAATTAATAATAGAGATTGTAAATAAGAATTTAATGTCAAAACAAAGCGTAGAGAACCAAGACAAACAGGAACGAGGAGGAGAGAGGGGAGAATTTGAGGAATTGTAAGCTTAATTAAGGAATGGAAGCGGATGAAGTAAACAAATTTTCGGTGGAAGTATCTACAGCATTAGTTCTTTAGTTCCAACAGAGATAAACGAAGAACAGCGAAAGGCGTTTAAAACGTGTTGGAAGACGTTTCACACTGCATTTCAGCGCCTTTGGTGGGTGAGGATGGCTGTGGACCTTGCTGTCATCGTCATGGTGGTGGTGGTGGTGGTGGTGGTGGTGGTGGTGGTGGTAGTGGCAATGATTTTTGGCTTTGGTGGTAGAGGTGTTGGTGGTGGTGGTGGTGGTGGTGGTGGTGGTGGTGGTGGTGGTAGTGGCAATGATTTTTGGTTGTGGTGGTAGAGGTGTTGGTGGTGGTGGTGGTGGTGGTGGTGGTGGTGGTGGTGATATTTTTTGGTTGCCACGGTGGTAGTGTTTGATAGTGGTGGTGAAATGTTGTTGTAATGGTGGTAGTAATAGCCGTGGTACTTTTCATTATGATATGGCAATTATTAATAGTTGTACTCAAACGAGCGCTGTGGCGGAGCTGCACTTGTTGCTCATCGTGATGACGATGGTGATGGCGATGGTGTTGCATGTGCAAACGGCGGCTCATTTTATCCTTGGTAGCAGTGTTCATAAAATGATGATGGAGATGGTGAAAGCTTTAGTGATGTTGAAGCTGTTCGTTTTCATGTGAAAGTTTGATTGTATTCCTGATGATGACAATGATGATGATTACAGCGATGTCAACGATGACGCCGCGAATGATGGTAGCAATAATGGTGATGGCGATGATGGTGAGTACCGCCACAAGCGCCACCATGCGGACCACATATTCGTAATCATGCTCTATGTGGAAGCATTTTTCAACGTTAAGTGCAATGGTTGAATAAACTGTATACTATACTGAAGGTAGGTAATTTAACTTTGAGTTATATTGCTCAAAAATAACTTCAGATTATCTCCTTCTCTGTTTGAAAAATATGTAAAGACTTTTAATTGGCTTTCAAAAAACGACCCCAATATGGCCCAAGAAAAATGCGACGATCACACGCTACACACGTTCCTTTCAAGCACTGCTGTAAACAGCGGAGGTGAGCCAGAACGGTAAAAGTTAGTGCGCATGCATAGCAGGGTTCAAGATCAATCTTTGCCAAGCGGCTTTAGCTTCGTTACTATGGCAACAATCTGGATACTTATTGATCAGACCGCACACACACACACACACACACACACACACGCACACACACACACATGCATATATATATATATATATATATATATATATATATATATATATACATATACACACATATTCATATATGTATAGATAGATGAAAATATATGAGCATATATATATATATATATATATATATATATATATATATATATATATATATATATATATATAGGCGCAGGAGTGGCTATGTGGTAAGTAGCTTGCTTACCAACTACATGGTTCTGGGTTCATTCCCACTGCCTGGCACCTTGGGCAAGTTTCTTCTACTATAGCCTTGGGCCGACCAAAGCCATGTGGGTGGATTTGGGAGACGGAAACTGAAAGAAGCCCGTCGTATATATGTGTGTGCGTATATATCTTTGAGTATCTGTGTCTGTCCTCCTAGCATCGCTTGACAACGGATACTGGTGTGTTTACGTCCCCGTAACTTAGCGGTTCGGCATAAGAGACCGACAGAATAAGTAATAGGCTTCCAACGAATAAGTCCCGGAGTCGATTTGCTCGACTACAGGCGGTGCTCCAGCATGGATGCAGTCAAATGATTGAAACAAGTAAAAGGGTAAGAGTATATATATATATACATTCTCATGCACACATACTTACTTATAAACATACATATATATCTGTGTGTGTGTGTGTGTTTGTGTGTGTGTGTGTGTGTGTGTGTGTGTGTGTGTGTGTGTGTGTGTACGTGTGTGTGTACAGAAGCTGATACTCATCGATAGATCATAAACCGTAGGTGATAAATTATGAAAGTAGAAAGGTATTCTCTCAGTATTTCTCTTCCTCCATCCACAACACCGGCACTAGTGTCAGCGTATACAACATCACAATCATCCATATTCCCTTCTTCCTCCTCCTCCTCCTCATCATCATCATTATCATAATTTCACTCTCCACTTCATAATTCACAGCACTGACGCAATCACCATTTTTTTATAATTATCATCAACAGCGACAACAATAACACCAATAACTGAAGCATTTCCGATTCTGTCGACTGGAGATCATGTCTGTTGGTGTTGCTTCTGATCTTCACATTTCTCACAAATGTTCGACTGATGGAAACTGATGGAGCAAATATTAGACGAGATGAGATAACTTGCATCGTGGAGATAGCTGGGAGAGAAGAAATCGATCCGGCGGTTTCTTTAATCGATTCTGAGTTCTGAAATAGAAAACTTGATATAATAAACCAGTCTCTTGTCTCTATTTTCCTTTTGTGTTGTTTTAATACAGATACATACATACATACATACATACATACATACATACATACATACATACACGCATCCATACACACTTACATATGTAAATATATATAAACACATACATGCATACAGAGGTGTGCGTATATATGTAAATATATGTATATATATATATATATATATATATATATATATATATATATATATATATATATATATATATATATATATACGCACGCATCTGTATGAATGTATGTATGCAGGCATGTGTGTTTATACTGGCTATTCTGGCTGGATTTAACAGTTTGCATAAAGGGAAGAAACACGGTAACCTACACAGAAATTCTTTTACTTGTTGCAGTCAATTGACTGTAGCCATGCTAGAGCACCGCCTTTAGTCTAGCAAATCGGCCCAGAGCTTATTTTTTCTAAGCCTCGTAGTTATTCTATCGGTCTATTTTGCCGAACCGCTAAGTTACGAAGACGTAAACTCACCACCATCGGTTGTCAAGCGATGTTGGGGGACAAACACAGATACACAAACATATACACACACATAGTATATATATATATATATATATATATATATATATATATATATATATATATATATATATATATATATATATATATATATATACGTATGTATATATCGGGCTTCTTCCAGTTTCTGTCTACCAAATCCACTCACAATGCTTTGGTCGGCCCGAGGATAGAGTAGAAGACACTTGCCCAAGGTGCCACGCAGTGTGACTGAACCCGGAACCATATATATATATACATATATATATATATATATATATATATATATATATATATATTTATTTATACACATATACATACACACATTTACGTATGTGTGTGTGTGTAATGGTGCATGTGTGTGTGTATATATACATATATATATATATTACCTTTATCCTTTGCTTCTCTTAGTCATTGAACTGCGATCATGCTGGAGCACCGCCTTTAAATTGAATGAATTAGTCTGAATAGTTACTTTTAAAGTGTCTGCTCTGTGTTTTATAGTCGTTCATATATCATACATACCAGAGTTTGAGTGCATTGTGTGTGTGTGTGTGTGTGTGTGTGTGTGTGTGTGTGTGTGTGTGTGTGTGTGTGTGTGAGCGGGCGTGTGGGCGGTGTTAAATCATACAGTAAATTCTGCTTTTCTTCCTTGCATAAAAAAAAACAAGCAAAAAATATGTGGGCATATTAACGAGATTACCGACGTTAATCCTTTCAGTCGTATAGCGTTGCAGTGTAAACATCCACTGAATGGAATGAGTTCAGGAGTAATGTTCTTGAAAACTAAATGAATAGCGATTAATATTCACACAGGACACCAAAACCTTTCTTTTTTATAACTACATAATATTAACATCTTCTGACTTGTTTAAGTATACGCTAACACATCTAGATTTTGAAAATTTACAATTGCTATTTGTTTTAATTTTAGCAATATTTAAATCTATTAAATACCATTTTAAAAAATTATGTTTTTTCTTGTACCGAGACGCACAGCACGTACTTAGCTAATTATGGCATAATTGAATTTAACCTCATTTATATATTATATATTCAATTAGACTCACATGTAATTTTAGAATAAACTTCATACAATCATTAGAACTGTTATGAATATGACTTTCTCTTGTAAATTTTGTCTGGGTCATTGCGATATTCTACTCATAAGTAATCGACCATCTCGCCTTCAGTCTAAATTTTATGATTATACCTCCATTACATGAATATCTGATGCAATTGTTGCTTATCGCTCAGTGCTTTACAATCCGGGGAAAGTATTTTCAAGGGATTGCGGCAATCCATTTCTTATTTTGGCTTCCACGATATTCTTATTTTGGCTTCCACGGTATTCTTATTTCTACATCTATTAGCAGATGCTTCATGTTTCCCGATTACGTATCTGAATGATTATTTAAATGACAAATAAGATTTCAATTGCAGTATTTGGATGGCTTTTTTAAAAATGTCTCTCTCTTAAAACCTCTTTAACTGGCCTATCCGCAAGCATTCTCTTCTTCACAATTTGAAGCACTCACATTTGGAAACGAATGAAACCTTTTTTAATTCATTTTCACCTTTGATGTACCATATTGTGTCCATAAAGCAATCTGATATGGAGATTTGGTAGCAATATTTTCCATAGCTCATCCAGCATTTCGGATTATGCTGTACTCATGTAGCCTTAATGACCAGTCACATTCAATATAGTGGTAGCGCAATATTGTCACATAAACATAATGGAAAACATTATTTTAAAATTCTCCTTACATGACTAATATTATACAAATAAGAGGAAAATTTCAGCAGATACTTTATTTACATAATATTAAAATGGCACCATGTAATATATCCATATCACCATATTCGTTTTAGACTCGGCATTTGGGATTCATAGCTTCTGCATTACCGTTGGGCAACAGAAATACTTTCATAGTACTTTCCGATGACTAAATAAAAAGGCACTATTTGAGACAATTTTGCGAAACAAATTGATTGACGTGGCCGGAAAAATGGAACGGGATATATGGTACAAATAATGTTGCCAAATTAAAGATAAGACTTTTACAGACACTCATGTACACATTTGTAAATTATCTTTCTTCAGTTTTGAACCAAGAAACTGTTTTTTGGATGTAGTGACAGAGATACAACTTTTACAAGGTCCTACAAGTACTCTTTTGACTCCAGTATCTCTTCAGGTACATACTCAAAACCTTTATAATTGTTAGCGCCTCCACTAATGGCGCGTTCATCATTATTCATTGAGTCTTCTATGGCAATTAGGTCCTCATTTCGAGTGAAAGGAGATGAACACTATTTAATCATATTCAACTGGCCTGCGTGCCGAATACAGTTTGAGATTCACTATCATGTTGTTTCTTTGCAATAAATCTAAATCGGGGAACAGTACAAAATTAGTAATCAGTTTCATGATCTCATGTTATAGGTATGGCACGATGTTAGTGATCGTCAAGTTTTTATTCAACCAATCATGGAAATCCAATTAAGAAAGCAGAGAAGAACCGGTGAGGTTCGCGCTGCTTGTCTTAATCTGATGTATGACGACCAATGTTTAAATGGGATAGTTTCCTAAGAAATGTTAGTGATGTTCTTCGCTGTCTTTGTTGTATTACCATAAACATGGCATAAAATATGTGAATGAATTTGTTTACATTTGGTGTCATGCTGATTAAATGCCAATGATTTCAACAAACAGGAAGAAATACAATGTGTGTATGTGTGTGTATGTTTGTATATGAATACATACATATATGCATATATATATATATATACACACGCACACACAACATATATACATATATATATATATATATGTATGTATATGTATATGTATATATATATATATATATATATATATATATATATATATATATATATATATATATATATATATATATATATATATATATATAACTGCTTCCATTTCAAAATCTACATGTACTACTGGATATACAAAGTCAGTTTTTAAATCTACATCAACCATTTTGTTTTCATCCACCCATATTCATCACCGTTCGAAAAATCTTTGTTCACGAATGTTATCAATAAGCCACGATGTGTTCTGTGCGCATATTTACTGAAGTTTTTTCATAAGCTAATAATATTTATACAACCAAAAAATATATTGGATTTCTTTTTTAACATTTACTTTTGTTTCATTAGAAATAGCTTTTTAGAAGCCATAATAGAAATACTACTCTATTGGTGTTAGCAGCGATGGCATTTATGCTGTTGGCATAGTTGGATGATATTAATTATTATGTTAATAGAATCTATTCTGAAAGACGACAAAATGGTGGAACAAAAGACGATAATGGAGATTTACGTTAGCTTTCTTACAAAGATATTTTATATCTACAGCCATTTTGAAACAAGTATGATGCTAATTATAACATTCTCATTGCTACTTGCGACAGCGTAACTCTTTACTATAATTGCAGATCTGATAATACTGTTGCTTCTCACACCTTTGTTCTCTTCATTATACTCAGCATTCCCCCCTCCTTCCTCTCTCTATCTGTATTTGCTTTATAGTTATTATTTATTTGTTATTGTTTTCTTAACATTTCTTGCTGATGTTAATAGTCACTGCGTAATAGTGATGACGACGATGGGGGCTTTTCCTGCCACTAATGATGGTGCAAATATTGATAAGCGAGCGAGTGGGTGTTTGTGATGCTTGAAGTCGGTGATGCTAAAAATGATTCGACAGCCTCCGGGTGTTGCTACTTTCCCTAAAACTTTGAACGGTTCAAAACATTCGGGAAAAGGAAGATTGAATTTGACACGTTCCACTCGGAATCCTGACACTTTCTGCAGGAATTTTTCTCTTCTCAATCCATTGATCAATGGACACGCATCACCTTCCTCCACTTGGAGTGAGGAAACATGGAGAGTGTAAGTTGAAAAATCAATAAAGGAAATAGAAAACCAGTGAGGTTAGGGGATAGATATAGAAACATTGATTGAGAAAAATGTAGAGTGGGGAGAAAGAAGATAGACAGGAGGAGTAAGAAAGAAGAAATTGATAGAAATGAAAAAAAAGATAGAAGGAGAAAGAGAAAAGATATAGAAATGAGCAAACATGAAAAAAGACACGGACAAAAGGAAAGAATGAGAGGAAGGATCGACAAAGCGAGAGAAAGAGAGTGAGACTTGAATAGAGGTAGACTTAGATAAGGAAAGTGGGGGGGGGGGCGGAGCAAAGGAAGAGGGGATGTATGAAATATTAAAATAAATAATTGCATAAAAGAAAAATCAAGATGAAAAGATGTGAATAAAATAGCTATGAGGAATTGAAGTTTTCTGCGAGATGTAATTGACGTAAAAAAAAAAAAAAGAAAGAAAAATTGAAAGAATAGAAGGAATATGGTAAAAATGGAGATAGAAGCTTATAAGAAATAACCAAAAGGCCTGAGAGTAAGTGGGAAATGAGTGAGCAGATCTTAAAGCAGATGTGTTGGTGGGTGAGAAAAGATATGAATAGCTAAAGTAGAAACTGTGAAATAAAAGGCAACAAGAGAAAATTGAGAAGAAATCTAGAAATATGAGTAAGAAGAGAATTAATGGTGTTAGAAGATGAAGAAAGGGAAAGAAAAAAAATAACATTAAAGAAAATAATCAAAGATAAAACCGAGTTAATGGGCGGCGGTGGGAGGGGAGAATATAGAATTGTAAAAATTAAAGTTCCATCAGTTAATATAGACTAAAATTTTATAAAAATTAAAAGAAGAAAAGATTCTAGAATATAAAAAAAAAAATAACATGTTAGTAGCCTTAGATTCTTCATTGTTAAACTGAAAACACGGAGATACACACGTCTTTTATACTATATATATATATATATATATATATATATATATATATATATATATATATATATATATATATATATATATATATATACATATATATATATATATATATATATATATATATATATATATATATATATATATATATATATATATGTATGTATATGTATTATTTTTCAAATAGAAATTATAGGATATCAAATAAAAATCTATGTACAATGAAACATTCTTGTCTCATGTCACTTATGGATTTGCATTATCTGGAAAGTTAAATTAATTTCTTGTTTGATTTATTCTATATCACCGTGTGTTCGATCTATCATCTGTCATAAGAAGATGCTTTTTTTCTTTTTTCCTTTTCTTAATCTTTCGAAATAATTCAGGATCCCTGAAGTGAGAATAAAAAAAAATAAACAAAAGGGATAATGTGGGACGTATTATAATAATTTAGAAGAATAACAGCGGTAAAATATATATAGTAATAGTTATGATATGTCATCCGGAAACTGTGTGATGATAATGATGCAACTAGGGTTGCTTAGTTTTATACTGGACTTGATAGAAATAGTCTCACCAAAGATGCTCAGGCACCGAACTTCACAGATTTTTTTTATCGGTATTGTAGGAGTGGCTGTGTGGTAAGTTTCTTGCTTACAAACCTCATGGTTCTGGGTTCAGTCCCACTGCGTGGCACCTTGGGCAAGTATCTTCTACTATAGCCTCGAGCCGACTAAAGCCTTGTGGGTGGATTTGGTAGACGGAAACTGAAAGAAGCTCGTCGTATATATGTATATATATGTACGTGTGTGTATGTTTGTGTGTCTGTGTTTGTCCTCCCAACATCACTTGACAACCGGTGCTGGTGTGTTTACGTCTCCGTAACTTAGCAGTTCGGACATAATGTTTCGAAATATGGAGTCTCAATGAAATTTCAAAACTACCGAGATGAAAAACTCAGAGTTCATCTATCTGTCTGTCTATCTATCTATCTATCTATCTATCTATCTATCTATCTATCTATCTATCTATCTATCTATCACACACACACATATATATATGTATGTATGATTTTAGAGGGATATATAGCCTGGGTGGATAACGTGGTCGCTCTCATTTATGTTCCAGGCCACACACACATACACACACACATATATATGTATATGTATGTATATGTGTGTATATATATGTTTGTGTGCTTGTGTTTGTCCCCCCAACATCGCTTGACAACCGATGCTGGTGTGTTCACGTTCCTGTAATCTAGCAGTTCGGCAAAAGTTTCGGATAGAAGAAGTAGTAGGCTTACAAAGAATAAGTCCTGGGGTCGATCTGTTTGACTAAAGGCGGTGCTCCAGCAGAGTGACAGTCAAATGATTGAAACAAATAAAAGAGTAAAAAGCATAATATATATACACGTACGTACATACATATGTATATATATACGCATATATATATGTATACACATATGCACATATATACATGTTGATTCATTCAGATATTTATACACATACACATACACACATACACAAAGGAACATACATGTATGTATGATATATATTGAGAGCAATCGCATCAGTGGATTGTACTCTTAACGACAAGATACAGAGAAATGGTTTTTTCAGCCTTCCTTGGGACCTACACCTTTTTATGGGGAAATTATGGGCTTCTCTTGCAGCAGGTATTCAAAGAACCTTCTTGCCATCATGGAATTTTTATTAAGTGATTTATATTTTTTGGCTACGGCTAACCATATTAAAGCAACGCACAAATGAGATATTAACAGAACTGTTAAAAATCAATCGATGCCAGTATCTGAGGCTATTTAAAGTTTAAAAAGGCAGTGTACATACCCAATTCCACTCACTAAACAAAGAACGCATTTACCGACAAGGAAAAGGAAAATAGTTTACATCAATAGATGCGAAAGAAGACCCAATTGATAAGTCAGGAATATGTTTCTCGTCTTGAGAAGACTAAACAAAAGCTAGGGTCCTCTCTCTCCCTGTTTCAGGTTACAGTGACTTTTAAGATTCGATATGCTTAAGCCGAAACTTCGAAATTCTATATCTGAAATGGTCTTTACATGTCCTCAACGATCCGAGATTTTATTGAAAATGTACAAAGAAAAGGCTTCAACTGGTTTATAACTTCTTTTTATATATATATGATATATATGTAATATTAGGCTCGGTGTTTGGGATTGGGATACAAATTCAATGTTCCATTGAAAGAGTAGGTGATTTCGTGCATTACCCTGCGGAGAAAAGATAATAATAATAATAATAATAATAATAATAATAATAATAATAATAATAATAATAATAATAATAATAAATGATACAATTCCTTGGATCTCAGTGAGTCATAAAGAAGAAACCATTCCTATAAATCATTTAAGAAGAAGAAGAATAACTATTTAGGGGTACTTTCCTATTCAGGGTCAATATAGAGCAGTATCAAATTATCTAAGGACAGTCGAATCGATGGCAAAAAATTCAAATGCAATAATACGGTGTATAAATATTGAATGTGTGTGTTTGTAACATTTCCAATTTATCATAAAGGACGGTTATGAAAAAAAAACCCAGAATATTTGGCATTTGCAGTTGCAACTTTCTACCAGTAAAAACTTTGTAATAATATATTGAATAAAGCATACAATATCTACAACACGTGTAAATTAGCATGAGAATCATGCCACTAGCACTTTTCACAGAACAATAAACCAAAAATATATTGTATTGTACGTTTTTAACCGGAGAACATATAGGGATCAGAAGAAAACGAATATGTTTATTGTAAAGCTCTCATATAATTGGAAATTAACCTGTAGTATTCTCCGGTTACGGAGAAAAAAATACTTATAGTGTTGCTATTTATAATTCATACTGAAAAAAAAAATGGTTTAAATGTGTTTCATTAAATGGCAGCTGGCATTCAGAAAATTTGCTGAGTTCTGCAAGTGTTTTTGTTCTTTCAATAATTTTAAAATAAGTGCTTTTTAAACAATCTTCATATATTTAGGGAGAGAGGTGTGGCTGTATTCGTATATTTAGTATATTTATTTTGTGAAATAAAGAAACCAAGTTTCATATAAGAAAATATAGATTTAGTTATGTTTTACTTTAATGATGTCGACACGTTTCATTTATTATCTTACATAACGAAAAACATATTCAAAGGCAAGTTCATATAGAAAATGAAAACAGTTACATAAGAAACAAAACAAAACAGTTGTAATAAATCTCGCATCTGCTACATATTTTAAGTTAAATATCTATGTAAGTTTGCTTTTTATGTCCTTATAATAATATTTAAAATTCAGATTGTTACTTATTTACCTCATCATGAATTTTTATTATGAATATTAGTCCACATATAATTGTAAAATATAAATTTTCAAATGTAAACATAGAAAAATACGAAACAAAATAGTTAACAAAAACAGACACACAACTCTATATTTATATTTTATGTAAAAATGAACAGAAACGAAACATCGATTCTAGTTTTAAAGAAGGGCAGCTACAGGATTCTACAATAATATATGCATTAAGACAATTTCATGTGAATTCCAAGATTGTAATAAAATAGTATTAATTCCTTCTGAGAAAGAAAATAAATTTGTAAAATTATGGAAAAACAGTTGTAAAACTTTCGAATTTATAATATCTCTAATGAAATCAGGAAGAAATGAATTTTAAAGTACGTGGAAAAAATAACATTTCAAAAGGTTCTCAAATCAATAAATGTAAAATAAATATTTAATCAATATACATAAATTAAAAAATATATCACCCCAAAAATTATTGAATTTCTTTCTCTTTCTTTCTTTTCGTTTTCTTTCTAGTTTAATTCATTCAGAGAAAGTTACAAGAAATAAAGGAATTTTAAAACTTTATAGATATTTTACCGATCCCCAAAAAGTGACATTTTTATCGATATCCAGGAAATAGAGAATAAAACCACATACTGGAATGATTTTACATAAGCTAGAATCTGAGAAACGATTTCAAAGAATGAAAGAAGGATTTAGACTTTTTAGAAAAAACTCAATATGTCAATCTACGGCTGAATGTTTGTGTCAACGCGTATGTATGGGTGTGTCTATGAACACAAACACACAGTTACTTATGTACGTGCATACGTACCTTTATAAGTACGTGTGTATGTATGTAAGTATGTATGTAAGTAATGTATGTATGTATGTATGTATGTATGCATGTATGTATGTATGTATATATGTATGCATGTAAGTATGCACAGGTGCACGCGTGCGGGGAGAGGAGAGTTGTGAATGTGTCTGAGTAACTTCGAAAAGTGTGTAGTTAGAAGATCAATATTTAAAATTAGAAGAAAAAAAATCAATTATCTGGTATTGAGTATAACATAATATAAAGATAGAAATATTCGGAAATCGATATATGCAAAATGCCCACTGAATAATAATAATAATAATAATAATAATAATAATAATAATAATAATAATAATAATAATAATAATAATAATAATAATGATCACATTGCACTCCTCTGGAACTTCACCATTCAAACTGACAGAAAGATAGACGCAAATAGGCCAGACATCATACTGAAAGACTTCAGACAAAAATCATGCCTCCTCATTGATATGACTGTCCCAATTGATATAAACGTATCTGTCAAGACCTACCAAAAACTGAGCAAATATAAAGATCTTGAAATAGAAATTAGCAAAATGTGGAATCTGAAGACGAAAACAATACCTATTGTCATAGGTGCCCTGGGAATGACAGCGAAACGGGCTGATTACTACCTAGCTCAGATACCAGGAAACCCCAAAATGGCTGAAGTCCAAAAGATAGTGCTCATGGGAACTGCCCATATCCTACGTAAAATACTGTCTATGTGATCTCAAATTTTAAAGCAAACATAATTTTCTTATGGTTTCTTAAACATTCACTTGAACAAAACTGTACAAATCCAAATATATGGTACCCTAGGCATAACACCTACATGAACTTCTAACTTGTTGTCTCTTGAGGTCTCTGGGTGAGACTTGGATCCAACTTGTACAAATGCAAAACAAAAGTCAAACATAAAATAATAATAATAATAATAATAATGATAATAATAATAAAAGTAATAATAGTAATAATAATAATAATAATAATAATAATAATAATAGTAATAATAATAATAATAATAATAATAATAATAATAATAATAATAATAATAATAATAATAATAATAATAATAATAATGATAATAATAATAATAATAATAATAATAATAATAATAATAATAATAATAATAATAAAGCCCAAAAATAATGAGCCTTTCTGTTAAGCTTGACATGTTATATTGAATGCCTGGTCTAGAAGGGGCCATGTATGTATATATAAATAATAGAAAACGAGTCAAAGAGAAAGGTAACAGACATGTCGGTATATACATATGTAACACACACATGCATGTGTATATATATATGTGTGTATGCGTGGGTGTGTACGTGCGTATGCATTTCTGTATATATATATATATATATATATATATATATATATATATATGCATATATATATATATATATACACACACACACACACACACACATATATATATATATATATATATATATATACACGTATATATATATATATATATATATATATATATATATATATATATATATATATATAGAGAGAGAGAGAGAGAGAGAGAGAGAGAGAGAGAGAGAGTTATGGTATATTCTGTTAAGAACGTAGTACAGAACAGTATAAAGCTCGTCTCCCTTCAGATTTACCCTGTGCTATCCAGGTTTGCGGTGGGTATCTGTCGTGTGTATTGATTAAAAAATAGTTGTCCCACCGTACTCCTTCTTCTTGACTCCAATTGTATAGTTATATATATATAATGAGAAGGAAGGGGATTAATAAATCCAGACAGCTAGAGAGCACTCAGTGTTAAATGAATTTAGTTAACTATATGAAATAATCAGATACCAAATAAATTCAAGTAGATTAAACATCGAGGTAATTCGTCATGCATGACAAGTAAATCCTAATCTTTCAATATATAAGAACAATAGGAGATATTAAGGAACATTTAGAATCTAGTACAAAAGAAATACACACAGAGAAAGATCTTGTTGATACTTTCATCCGGAACCGGTTTCCGTGTTACATGAATGGCTGTGTGGTAAGTACCTTGCTCACCAATCACATGGTTCCGGTTTCATTCCCACTGCGTGGCACCTTGGGCAAGTGTCTTCTACTATAACCTCGAGCCGACTAAAGCCTTGTGAGTGAATTTGGTAGACGGAAACTGAAAGAAGCCTGTCGTATATATATATATATATATATATATATATATATATATATATATATATATATATGTATGTATGTATGTATGCGTGTGTATATGCTTGTGTGTTTGTATTTGTCCCCCCAACATCGCTTCACAACCGATGCTGGTGTGTTTACGTCCCCGTAACCTAGCGTTTCGGCAAAATAGCGCGATAGAATAAGTACTAGGCTTTCAAAGAATAAGTCCTGGGGTCGATTCGCTCGACTAAAGGATACTCACCGAAAAATTGACAAACTTGTTGATATGACTGGTGTATTCTGGAGCTCCCGGCAATGGATTTTCGAACAGTGGAAAACGCAACTGGACGGATGCGTTGCTTCAAATGGATAATACTTTGAAGGCGATAAGAGTATTAACATGTAAAACTAAGCGAATAAAATAATATTGCATAATTCCGGTTTCTTTTGGGTAACCGTTTGTATTGTGTCGGAAGCACATAAAGTCTATTATCTGTGTACTCACAGTATAATAATAATCGTAACTATTCATTATAAGTTAACAATAGAATAAGAGCATCACTTTGGCAGATTATGAGAAGCGGGATTCAGTCAGTTTTGTAGTGTAAGAGTCGTATTTGGCATCACTAATTAGCGATGGGATTTTCTCTCATATTCTGCAACGTTGGCAACGAAGCAGTGGTAGGTAAAATTTAATGATCTGGCGAGAAAATAGACATAGCGCTTCTCGTAAGACCACCTGCATCACACAAAGTTGTGAAATAAGTTTATATACATTCAATTAAGTTACTTATATATGACAGGTATAGTGTTCATGTGTGGATAATTGTGTGATGTATAATAATATATATACATATGTACACACACACGCACACACATATGTATATATATATATATATATATATATATATATATATATATATATATATATATATATATATATGCTTGAGTTGAGGCACAAGCGAATTAAGTAGGATTCAACGCATTTGGTTGCAGTTAGAAGCATTTAATCTTGGAACACCTGATGAGGCACGGGCGCTCTGCGCCACACGATACATTGAGCCATGCGAAGCTGAATGCAAGTGTTATTGTATGTATGTATATATATATATATATATATATATATATATATATATATATATATATATATATATATATATATATATATATATATATATATATATATATATATATATATATATATATATGTATATATATATACGCACATATATATATATATATGTATGTGTATATATATGCATACATATATATATATACATATATATCCATACATACATATATGTAGGTGGATGTGCATTTATGTATATATGTAATGTATATCTATGTATGTATGTATGATCGTCTGTTGGCATTATACACATGTATACACAAACAGCTCATCCAATTATATATAGAAAACTGTTTAACTGCTTCGTTATCCATAGTAAAATAAGAAAAAAGTATTGATTGAATGATCAGTAAACACCTTTAAGCTCAATATCTCATTTGTTTTGTTCCTATTATTTTATCATGAAAAACAGCGCCACTGATGTATTTATTACTCTGCTGGCTTCGTCAGGTTGTCTCATAATAATCTTTCTTTAAGCTGAAACTTCGAAGTTACTTTTGAACACAGATGTGTACGTATGTCTGTCTGTCTGTCTGTATGTATGTATGTATTTATGTATATTTCGGTTTAGGTAGATCAGTTCAGCCTCTTTTGGTTTGCACGAGACAGTTGCCTTTTTAAAGTACCTTTGCAGTAATTGTCCAGCTCTGGAGATATATTGTTGCTCTCGCGTTTGAGTATGCTTGGAATGTGCTCATTTCTTTCTTTACTCTTCAGCAGGTATTGGCTGAGAGTTTCAGTGTGACATTCAAAGGCTGTTTAGACTATATGTTTCTACCACCATCGCTTCGTTTCACATTGGTCCAGTGGGTGTCGCCGTTAATGTGGAAGTTGCCAGTTGTGGTCACTATCTTTCTGGTTTCGATGTCCGGGCTCCGTATGTATGTATGTATGTATGCATGAATGCATGCATGTATGTATGTATGCATGTATGTATGTATGCATATATGTATGCATGTATGTATGTATGTCTCTTCTGTATTTAATCATTTAAATTCTTTCTCTGCAGAAGAATCTGGTTTTTAATAAAGATAAAATGCTCTGTCTTTGGAATGTTGATAAAAATACAGTATCACATTTTAAACCTGAGAAAAGTTTTACTGTTCCGCTTGCAGATTGTACTTTAATGTGCGAATCAATGAGTCAATTTCTTTATCTGAAAATCTTAGCTTATCCAGACTGAGAGTTAAGCACTTATTTACAAAACCAATTACTCCTATTATTACTGATATAAATGTAAATTTATAATCCGGATATAGAAGCTGCACGTTTCAAAGCCCTTGTCCATAATTATCTTCTTTCTTTTAGATTTTCAAACAGTTATTCACATCAGCAGTTCAGCTGACCTGAGACCACGTACTTTTTCTTTTTTGTACCAAACAACAATATCTGGCCTGTTAACTTACGCTTGGCAGATGTTTCGATGGGAATGTTCCACCAGTATTCCTTGTGCTGGTATTTGAGTACATATTCAATAACAGGGAGATTCTCTAATATTTATTCCAGGATAGTCTTTTTTTTTTCTCGAATGGCATTGTATATTGTATATTGTATATTGTTTTTTGCGGGGTTGATAAAATTAAGTACCAGTTACGCACTGGGGTCAATGGAATTGACTTAATCTGTTTGCCTGTTCTGGTTTTTCCCCTCTATGTTTAGCCCCTTGTGGGCAATAAAGAAATAAGAAAAGTTAGCACGCCGGGCGAAATGCTTCGCGGTATTTCGCCTGCCGTTACGTTCTGCGTCCAAATTCCACCGAGATCGACTTTGCTTTTCATCCTTTCGGAGTCGATAGATTAAGTACCAAATGAGTACTGGGTTCGATGTGATCGACGGTCCCCCTCCCCAGAAAACCTAGGCCTCGTGCCTATAGTAGATAGGATTATTAACATATACCACTGTGCTTTTTTTAATCTTATACTGCTTCAAGAGTGCATCAAAATATTGTGTCAAACAACGTCAGTAGGTATGCCAGTGTTGGTCATTCGGTCTTAGTAGCGGACCTTCTTCCTTCAAAGAAATAGTTGTTGATTTTTGTAACATACGCTCACTATTTCTAGTAGGCAGATTTACCATGTAGTGGCATTGTCATTGATACCCAAAGAATATACTCTGGGGAAAAATGGTTTGAAGCTGCATTAAATGCCGATTTTTTTGATTGCTCCATTTACAGTACGTGTTCAGTTCTCACTAATGTTGTATTTAACGTTCTTCACCATGGGTTTTAAGAAATAAGCGCTATTAATGAACGACAACACCTAATTGTTTATGCATCGTAACCCCTTGTCATAGCTTGCACTCATGATCAATTCAATAGAAAAATTTGAACTATTTAAGAGTTCGTGATCGGTGATATCTATGAAAGTGGTGCTTCACCTACATTACAGTGGACCGGAAATTGCCACAGGACATAGAGAAGAAAATGGCGGCTATTGTGTTGCGTTCGTTTCTATGTGGAAAATATTATTGATATATATATATGATGTATAACTGAAATATTTTCTGAAATGTGCTAAAGTTAGAAATCATTAGCATAGCTTCTATTTTATGCTGCGCGTTATATATTGATTGTATAGGATGTACTGTGATAATATAGCTTGTTCTTGAAGACGGTTAAGGTCAGCTTTGATCTCGCAGAACTGTGATCAAAAGAATTCAAACTGTGAAGTTTCCATCTTTCACTTTTAGGCAGAGTGTATCTAGGCTTACGTTATATAATGTCACACGTTTCTTGAGACGGTAGCATGTGATATCACGGATATATGACTGCTACTTCTAAAACTGCGAAATATTGCCTACGTTATTATTCGTTAGCTTCAAATCTGTGCCTAGCGTGAACATGCTTATTCGTGGTGGCTACACCCATTAGTATATTTGAGAACAGTATTGCAATCTCAGAAATTACTGGTTAACCATGTAATGCATTAATTTTCTGAAAAGGGCCGTTCATCCCTCGCTAAATTATATATTCTGCAGACAGAGATGAGGGCATGTCTAATTGGTTACGAAGTTCAGCTTGCAATTACGTAGTAATTCCGTCCCATTGCGTTCCGTCCCATTGCGTGGAAATTTGTGCAAGTGCTCTTTCATTATGGCTATGGCTCTTCGCTGAGAAATATCTTGAGAATAGAATTGGTATATGGAAACTGTGATGAAGACTATCTATACATACGTCTGTGTGTATTACTTTAAGTTTGAGTTGCGTTTGACATGGACCTAAAATTCGATAATCGTTATTGATTTCTGTATTTAAGAGATGAGGAATTATGTACATCATTTACATTTGACGGATATTTGCCCTCAACTTGTTTGTTGTTAACACAACGTTTAGGCTGCTGTACCCTCCAGCCTTCATCAGGTGGGCTACTAAGCCCAAGATTCCGAGTTCCATTCCAGGCAGTGGCCTGAATAATAATAATAACATTAATAGTAATAATAACAATAATAATGATAATGATAACATCGAAAAGTACCTTAAGAATGAGAACCCAAGTTCGAAATTTCCCGAAGACACCTGATGAAGGCTGGAGGGTATATCAGCCGAAACGTTGTGTTAACAAGAAGAGGACAAATATCCGTCAAATGTAAATAATGTACGGTATGGATTTGTGTGTATGTCCTCGTAACTTAGCATTTCGGCTAAAAATAAGCAGCAGACTTAAAAGTAAGTTCTGGGAGGTGGGGTTAGTTTGTTCGACGAAACCGCTCAAGCCTCTAACCCCAGCATGACCACATTCTACTGGATAAAATAAGCAGAAAGGAAAAGAAAGGCTATCTAAACTATTAACAACGGTAAACAAATAAATAAGTTGAACATCGTACGGTCCTTGCTCTATAGTCATTCTATTGATGGAGCATTTAACGAGGCATTTTGCTTATAATACTATTTCTTACATTAGAAGAATGCCTTAATAGGTTTATTATTTTTTTCTTAATAATTATCGATAATTACACTCAAGAATTATAATATCCTGTTTTTATAAAATTATTTGCATTGATGTTTATCTAATTAAAATTAGCCTAAATTGTAGCTGCCATTACAGTCCTTACGTGCCAAGAATTATAATGATGAAACAAAAAAAAAAAAAAGGAATTCTCTAGTAAATTTGACTTTCCTTGAATATCCAATATCTCACTAAAATCACAATTTATCTCATCTGTTCGGGTTCCATTGGCATCTGGAATATTGTAATAGTTTTACATCGACCAAAATATTTCATTAATACGTTGTGTTAACCTTGGAAATATCAAAGGGGAAGTTGATACCAGAATGGTGGAAATTGTTTAATACAACAGAGTAGGAATTTTTTACTGAAGCTTTAATTATTCTGCCAGCAAAGAAGAGATTAAAGATAGTAAACATAAGTTTATTATAAATTTTAAGCTAAACGATTTCCACGTTTTATATGTGTTGCTATTTGGTTAAGAAATTCGCTTAGCATGTACATAGTTCCAGATGCAATCACTCTGCTGGACAATTTGTGCAACTAACTTCAGATACAGAATCAGACAGGCCAATGCCATTTCATTGAATTTGTTACATGAAAACTGTTCAAACCCGTTTAATATTTGTTGGTTCGGAGCGTTTATATATATGCGCATTCATCTGTGTTTCTTTTACTTCTTAATAACTGGTGTAGCTTTGCTTAAGTCCCAGGCGCATAGTTGTTTGTCAAAAAGATCAATGAAATGAGTACCTACTTTAAATTCTGTAATCAATTTAATCCATCAAAAAAATATCAGGTCGATTCCCAGCAATGGCTGCAATCCAATGATTGAAGACTCTAAGAGAGTTAATGTGTAATAGAAATCATTTCCTTTATTGAGTAGTTTTACAAGCTATGTAATTAGCTGCGGATACAAATACGCTCATTGTAACGTAACCGCTGAAAAATTAACCAGATATAAGATTAAGGTAACTTACTTGGGGTTTTTGTGCAGGATACTTGGGAAAATAAATCCACTGAAAACAGCTAGGTCATACATGTGAGTAGTGTTGTGGTATGTGTGTGAGTGTGTGTGTGTGTGTGTGTGTGTGTGTGTGTATGTGTGTGTGTGTGTGTGTGTGTGTGTGTAATGTATAACTGGAGTAAAAGTAATATGATATAGAAAATACACATCAAAGAAAGCGTTTAGCCGTCGGTTTTGAAGAGAAAAACTGCATGCCGGAAACTTCCCAGAATGAAAGACAACGGTATATTCTGTGCTAGTTAGTAAAACAAACACTTTACATTAAATTTACCGTTTGGCATTTCCTTACATACAATTACAAAGAACTCTATTGTGACTATTATTCATACATACATGCCTGCTAACATACATAGAAACATCTCCATTTATGTGTATAGATTTGTATTTATCTATTTATCTATCTATCTATCTATCTATCTATCTATCTATCTATCTATCTATCTATCTATCTGTCTGTCTCAAACACATACACGAACACTCACACATTTTCACAGCTGGTGACCGCACATCTACCTACCGGTGGAGATACTCAAAGGAATACATCTAACCTGAATAAATAACCTCATTCTTTCTTCAACAAGACAATCTTAACTACATACACACCCATCAACTCACAGCTGGTCATTTTCCAAACATATTGAAAGAACATTCACCACAATACACACACACACACACACACACACACACACACACACACATACACACACACACACACACATACACACACACACTACACACGCACACACAAACACACAAACACAAACACACACAGTTTGACGTAAAAATCTATTCAATAAATGCTTTTTAGCCACTCCCTTGGCAGAAACATACAAAGATTTCTTTTAGACGAAAGCCGCCATTTCTCTCACTATCCAACTCATTGAACTGTATACCAAGCTATATTTGAAAAAGACTACAACGAAAGCTCTCCAGACATGTTCTTGACCCCAAACAGAAGATAAACTGTTTTTCTTCGAATTTTTATAATTTTTTACTGACACTTGGTAAAATGAAATACATCGCTTGGATCCATTATCGGATATCACTGCCACCGTCTTAAGGGTTGAATTTTACAATGGAGAATTTTACATTCCAGATTTTGAGAGGGTGGAATCATGCATACACACACACACACACACACACACACACACACACACACACACACACACACACACACACACATATATATATATATATTGAGAGAGAGAGTGTGTGAGTGAGAGACGTATATATATATATATATATTTATTTATATATGATATACATATATACATGCATGTATATATATATATATATATATATATATATATATATATATATATACACGGGTATATATATATTTATACACGGGGACAAAACAGGGGACAACTGATGAAGGGAATGTTCTTTATGTTGCATGTCTCGTTTCTCTGCTTTTTTCGTTGTTCGAAAAAAGTTCGTTTTCTATGTTTTTGTTTTTTTTATGTTCTCGTTTCTTATTCTGTCTACGTTTTTTTCGTTTGATGTCCTGTACCCATGTATGCATGTATATATACATATACATGTAGGTGTATACATATATGTATGTACATATACACATATTTATATATTAATTATATCAGTATATGATCGAACGCCACGCCTCCTTTTCCAAGTTTTATCTATCTATCTATCTATCTATCTATCTATCTGTCTATATATAGACAGAAAAAAGGTAATCTGCATTAGTAGCAGGTGAATGAAAAGTGAAGTTAACGTAGAGTTGGAAAAGAAGAAAAAGGAAGTTGTATAAAATAGAAACAGCGGTATTGCTGATCGTAGTTACTATGAAATCAGATAAAGATTGAAATATTGACAGGAAGACAGATGGACAGACAATCTGAGAATATAACATTTAAATGATAAAGGATTTATAAATTGAATTTTAAAAATTACATGAAGATACAACTGTATATATATATAAATATATTTCTCCATGCTGAACTGCTGAAATCTACAAGTTTTTTTTCATTCTCTCCCTGTTTATTTTCTCTTATTCCTCACTGATGAAGAGCGCAAGCTCGAAACGTGAAAGACTTATTCATTTTTCCCGAACGTCAAACTAGTACACTTGCTTTTTGTTCATACACCTTTCTTCGTCTTTTGTTTTTCTATGAATTTCAGCTATATATATATATATGTATGTGTGTGTGTGTGTGTGTGTGTGTGTGTGTGTGTGCGTGCGTGTATATATATATATATATATATATATATATATATATATATATATATATATATATACATTATATATATACGTATGTATGTATATGTGTATGTTTCTGCATGTGTGTGTGTACATATACTCATGTCTATAAATATGAGTATATGTATATGTATGTATGCATTTACACATGTGCGTGTATGTGAGAGCGAGAGTGTATATAAATAGTTGTTTACAAATGTGTATGATGACACTGAAAAAAAGAAATACTTATTCATGTTTTTCAGTTGAGCAATTCGCATCGGTATGGACATTAATAATAATAACAGCAGGAGCCGCAAAAAGCAACAACAACAAGAATCAACAAAAATGCAAACAAAAAACAAAACAAAGGAGGATTTAAAACATAACAATTTTGAAACACTAACCGCTGGAATGTTTAATAATTCTCTCCACAAATTTATTCTATGTACGCTGTAAGATAGTAATCGTGATTGGAATTTTATATGAATTGACCAGTTTCAAGCTATCTTTTAATCTTCTGACATTAACAAAGATGCATGTCAAGGGGAAAGAAGAAGAAGTAAAAAACCCAAAAGAATACAAATATGAAGAGGACACAATACAACAACCCAATATATCCCGAGAATATAAGACTAACATCGGCATAAGTAAAAAAAAATATATATATATATATATATATATATATATATATATATGAAAGAATAAATGAATTAGGAATTATTTATCTACTAAAAATTTCGTGAGTGGTTGTAAGTATTCCTTTGGTGCATCGGGATTCTTATTCCAGGCTGGAAAGGAATTCATTGTCTCTTTCTTCAATAATTTCATTTGGTAAATAAAATAAGCATGACTGTGTCCTCCAAGATTTAAGCAATTACAAAATACAATGAAACATACACGTCGCATAATATCCTGAATAATTACAGTAACATATCTATCTATCTATCTATCTATCTATCTATCTTGTGTAATTTAATCTATTAACATGTAACATTATTGCCCGATGTTACCGTCGTCTTTTCGTAGGTTTTTCTTTCCACGGATAAACATCCACATTTCTTGGGAACTTTTTGTATACATTTATCTTTCTTGTACATACCCCAAACGTTTTCGATTCCTTTTGATGGTTGTCCCTACTTTTTTTTTTTTTTGCCCCATCGAAAAGAAAAACTCTACATTGTATTTGTCCCATCTGTGTTCAGCCCTGTGTGGCTAATAAAGAATGTTATCTTACTGCATCTCTCTCTTTCTCTCTCACTTTCTCTTTCGCTGTGTACACACACACGCGCGCGCATATATGTATATATAAGTTCCCTGTAGAGGAGGATACGCCTGGCTAAAATATCCGTCCATTTACGGAAGTGGGAATCCCGATAATCTGAACTGTTATGTTACCACGTGGAAAATTTTTAAATCAGAGTACAGCCACATTGTAAAATTGGTGTGTTGTTATAGAGTAATAGATAACAGCTTTTGTACATTTATTTTAAATTTACTTATGTTTCCGATAAAATAATGAAGATGTGTGGCGTGATAGGGTAATCATATTAATAAATTGATACATTGTCTTTAGACTGAAAGAATACGTTACCTTCTTCAGAGCTGCAATATACTGAAGGGGTTAATTTAACCAAAATATTATTTGAAATCCATTATAAGCAAGTATCATGCCAGTGCTATTCTGGCAACAGAGAAGGGAGTGCGGCATTATTCCTGCTGCTGCTGCCACCAAATGTGGCCACTCCTGTTCCGGCAATTACTGTTGATGGCTACTCGTTACGACCCATCAGTGGCGGCGCAATAACTCAGTGGTTAGGGCAGCGGACTCGCGGTCATAGGATCGCGGTTTCGATTCCCAGAGCGGGCGTTGTGAATGTTTATTGAGCGAAAACGCCTAAAGCTCCACGAGGCTCCTGCAAGGGGTGGCGGCGACCCCTGCTGCTACTCTTTCGCCACAACTTTCTCTCACTCTCTCTTCCTTATTCTGTTTTACCTGTATTTCAAGGGACTAGCCTTGTCACACTCTGTGTCACGCTGAATAGAAGAGTGCCATAGCTATCATATGAAATTGGTTGAACGATACTTCGGGATCTAGCGTACCTTCCACAGGTTCAAAAATTACATGTCAGTCTACTTCATTTTTTGTTAAGATTATAAAGGTCTGAAGTAACTCCTCCACGAGTTATACAGAAATAAAAAATGGAAGAGTCCCATAGTTATCATGTGAATTTATTTTATTTCTCTATAACTTCTGGAGAAGTTACCTCAGTCCTATATAACCTTAATAGTTATAATAATAATAATAGTAATAATAATAATAGTAATAATAATTATAATAATTATAATAATAATAATAATAATAATAATAATAATACTAATAATAATAATAATAATAATAATAATAATAATAATAATAATGATAATAATGATAATAATAATAATAATAATAATAATAATAATAATAATAATAATAATAATGATGATGATGATAATAATAAATGCCCGGATGCAGTACCAGGCAGTGGCTCTCATGGTTTCTGATCTTAACTGATTGGAAGTGTTATCATGTACGTTGTTTTCTCTTGGTATAAAAGATGGCCTACAGCAAATATTCTGCTTAATACCACAGATTTGCTTGTCGGTTGCTTGACCTTAACCAGTTGAGCATGTCCCTTGGTGGCTGACGATATGTGTATCTCTCATCATGAGCAGAAGTAGTGGGGGAGCATCATAGCCATGTGTTGAGAGGAATTCTTGGGGGGGGGGGGGGGGTATCTAATTCGCCTTTGGAAACATGGGTGTTTTGCTCAACATCCTTAAGCAAACCTTATTCGGGGACTTTTTGAGCGGGATGGGCTACTCGACCAGAAGAAAATTCTAACTGGGCCCCACCTGCGAGGTCATGCACTGTTTATCTTGATATGAAATCCCCATGTCGCGGACATATGGTTGTGATGCATGTGTCTGGTGTGCCCTTATCAGACGAGTAGTCATGATGGGTATAATGGGCTTTGTATATTCTATCCCAGTGTCACTTTGATGGCATGCACTACTCTCTCACTCAATAATAATAATAATAATAATAATAATAATAATAGTAATAATAGAAATTAATGTATATCTTCATACTTATACATAGTGGGCAAATTCTTACATATGTCTACACAAATTATTTCTACGTTTACCGTATAAGTCTATTTCATATGCATATACTTCAGAATTTCCTAATTAACTACCAAAAATATTATTCCCACATATATATATGTGACATTAAAATTCGTAGGGAAATAAATTAGATTTGTACTTTTGAAGTGTCGCCATAGAAAAAAAAAATAGATATATCATGCATAATTTCGTATTAACTAATTGAATGATAACAGAAATATCCTAAAATGTAAATGTGTGAAAGATGTATCTTTTTGTGATATCAATGATATTCTATTTTAGAACACGAAAGTGATAACATCTTTAGAGACTGACGTAGAATGAGTAATTAAATATGGACTGACTACCAAAAACCGTATGTTACCGTATCGATATGTTATGGACTTCTAGAATATATTAAATATGTATGTATCAATGCATGTATATATATATATATATATATATATATATATATATATATATATATATATATATATATATATATATATATATATATATATATATATATGTATATATATATATATGTATATATATATATATATACATATATATATATATATATATATATATATATATATATGCATATATGTATAAGTATATATGTATGTTAGCATTCATACATGCGTTTGTATTTGTGTGTACGCACGTAGGTTTATACATACACATTCTTTTATTCCTTTATTTGTCTCAGATATTTGACTTCGGCCATGCTGGAGCACCGCCTTTAGTCGAACAAATTGACCGTAAGACTTATTCTTTGTAAGCATAGTATTTATTTTATCGGTCTCTTTTGCCGAAACGCTAAGAGGACGAAAACACACCAGCATCGGTTGTCAAATGATGGTGTGTGGACAATCAGAGAACACAAACGTATACATATATATATATATATATATACGACGGGCTTCTTTTAGTTTACCAATATGAATCGGCAAATGGTGCCAAAACTATTTGAGAACTTCTATTTTAATATCTAAAACAATGGCACCATTTGCCAATTTGTATTGGCAAATGACTACAGAAATGCTATTTTATATTTATTTTTGATGCATGCCTATGACAAAACGAACTTACCAATATTTAGATACCCCACTCATTGATTCAACACAATATTTCATTATTCTTAATCTTTATTCAACTTTGGAACAACAGAGCCTAAAAAGGGCAAGAAACCCAGAGAGTGGGACATTTTCGTGCCAACTGGAATTGAACCTGGTTTAATTGGTCTTCATATTTGTCTCGTTCCTTTTATGAAAAATTTATTGAACTAACCAGCTGTATAGATGTAGGCACAATTTCTACTTCGTCCTTTCTTCCTTCTTTCTTTCCTTCTCTTTTCCATTGAGACTCCTTTCAGATACACAGGCACACACACACACACACACGCACACACATAGACACACACACATACACACACACACACACACAAACACACCCACTCTCTTTCACTGGACAATGATGCCAACATTTTGAAAAATAACTTTCTTAAATAGCCACCTGGTATTGCCATTTTTAAAGGCCAAGAATCAACTTTTCTTCTATTGAAAGAACTGACCAGCTGTAAACACAATTTTCTTTCTTCTTTCATTCTCCCTTCTTTCTTTTCTTCTCTTTCCCATTGACACTCCTTTCAGATAAACAGGTGCGCGCGCACACGCACACACAAACACAAAACACACACACACAAAATCACACACACACACACACACAAAACACACACACTCTCTCTCTCACTTTCTTCCCATTCCTCACCCTCTTTTACTATCCTATATATCTCTCACCACCCCTACATATTCAATAATACTATAAAAAGAGACAAATCCTCTCAAGAAAAATTAAATCTGGAGAGTCTACTAGAATAGATGCAAGCGCTAATTTATAAAAAACACGTGACATATTAATAAAAATCTGTAAACGTGCAACCATCCACATATCTGAGTACCTTATTATTTTTTCTAATATATAATTCCTGTACATCACCTCCAAACCTTCTAATATATCTATATATATATATGTATGTATTCTTTTGCAATATTCAGATGGCTTCCGGTCCTCCATGTTGGCTAAATTCTTCTTTACCTCTTCTATAACATTTATACGCTCCAACCTCGTAGACTCTTCGCCAAATACATCAAGGTGTTCCAGCAAAAAAGAAACAGGAGACTTGAAGTCGTCTTATGTAGCCCGAAAACCTTGTATATTCATACATATGTATATATGTGTGTGTATTAGTGTAGGTGTGTGTCTAAGTGTGTGTCTGTGTGTGTGTCTATTTGTGTATGTCTGCATGTCTGTGTGAGTGTGTGTACATATAACAACTCACAGTAATACAAATATATACATACAAACATTCATATTATCTACGGTTGTGTGCATAATTTAGACTCGAGGACGTGTTTATGCCCATCATAACCGGCAGGTCTCTGAAGATGGTAAACTTAATGTAGTTTATATTTTGCTTAACTAATGATACTGGATATCTATGGAAGGCATTGGCAAGAAGTGTTCTCCATTTAGATCATATGTGACGATATAGACTATTTGACATTTATTGCAATGAAAGCTATTCGTCAAGACTTAAAAACATGTTAAAGAGATGAAAGACTGAGTTGATTTTCGGGTGAGCCTTAATATGAATCGATTTAGAAGATGGCATTGTAGTATCAAACAGAAGAGGTAAAAGAAATCAAGGATGTAATATATACGGTTGAGGAACGAGTGCGTTGTTATGTAAGCATTTATTAATCATCTTGTTTGTTAGGTTTTCGGAATAGTCTAGGATG
>NC_142938.1:72116784-72119284 GCF_046866305.1 Octopus bimaculoides | reverse complement strand
CCTACTACTGTTATCAAGCTTGCCTCATGGGAAATTTGGTACTCATTTCCACTATGGAGTCGAGTACCAGCGTTCTTAAATAGAAGACTTGATAATTGTTAAGGGATTCCTTCTACTTGAAACTATTGGTAACCTTGTTAACATAGAAATAAAAAATATTCACCCAGCAGTCATTCTCGAATTTTTGATATTAGCCTCTATGTGTGTGTGTGTGTGGGTGGATGTGTGTGCGTGCATATGTCTGTGTGTCTTCTCTCCTCTCTAGTGCAGTATTTCATGACTTATTAGTGATTAGCCAAAATAAAGAGTCGAGCAGATGGACGTTAGAGATCGCACAGCCAAACATTACTAGTGAAGTAAATAAGGACCCCTGGTTGGAACAAACTCGCCCCTTATTTGAACTTTTGTAAGCAATGAGAGTCAAAATTGAACAGACACGCTTTTGAACTTATAACATACAATAAAAAAAAAAGCAAAATGCTGAAATTCATATACGGAATCCGTCGTCTATTTGTGTTATGACTCTGCGTCTTATATATTGTTTCATAGTAGAGGCGCAATGGCCCAGTGGTTAGGGCAGCGGACTCGCGGTCATAGGATCACGGTTTCGATTCCCAGACCGGGCGTTGTGAGTGTTTATTCAGTGAAAACACCTAAAGCTCCACGAGGCTCCGGCAGGGGATGGTGGCGAACCCTGCTGTACTCTTCCACCACAACTTTCTCTCACTCTTACTTCCTGTTTCTGTTGTGCCTGTAACTCAAAGGGTCAGCCTTGTCACACTGTGTCACGCTGAATATCCCCGAGAACTACGTAAAGGGTACACGTGTCTGTGGAGTGCTCAGCCACTTGTACGTTAATTTCACGAGCAGGCTGTTCCGTTGATCGGATCAACTGGGACCCTCGACGTCGTAAGCAACGGAGTGCCAACAACAACAACATTGTTTTCATGATATCATACCGCATTGGAAGGTAGTGTCACCATTAGGCAGCTGCTGTTCACATGTGTAACAGAAACATCTCTCTGCTTTTCACAATATATGAAACATTTTTCAAGGCACCACCAAGCAAAATGTTAAAGGCGTTGCCTCGAAAGATAGAGAGGGAGATGCAATTGAACAGCCACTCTGATTCACAGGGCTCGCTATGGCGCACAGTAATCTCCGGCCCGATAGCGGTGAGCAGAGATATGGTCCAGGGCCCAAGAACGACGGAGGTCTGAACTGCCACAGGCTTGACCACAAACCTGCCGGAGAGCGACCTTAAGAAGGTGTTAGATTATATGATATCCCAGATGAGAGGCCTACCGCCACGGGGCGCGAAAATTGTCATACCATCCGGCCTTTTACTGACCTCTTGATTCAGTCTCGCTGGCTCGAGCTGTAAAGAGAAGTCTACTGTGTTTATGCTACGCTTTATGATCTTATCCCGGTACTGCATATATAGATTATCTTATGGAACTTTTCTATGGAGCTACAAAACGATGATGACCTCGAACGTAAATAGTTGGAGCAAACGCTTCAGGCTGTGCTGGAGATTCTACCACTCCACCATACTAATTTCTCATATAGGTATCTAGCCACGGGGTTACAGGGTGAGTTCGCTCAAGAATTTGATATCATTACTTCTTTTTGTACTTTATATAATTGACCTTCCACTAATGAAAGATAACTTTGACCTCTTCATGATGCCAACTCAGAACATAGAGGGAGGGAAATAAATGCCATTACAACAAGGTATTCTGTCGATCAACATCCAATCATGATAATTTATTAAACAGGGAGAGGGCCAGGCTTTTAGCGAGAGCGTAACAGATTATTCTACCGACATCAGTACTTGACAGTTTCTTTCTTTCATCGACTGAATTTTCCAATAGTCATAAGAAAAATTAACGTTACATTCAGTATTCACAGAAATAAGCAAAAGAGAAAAAAAACAAAACATTATAATAAAAGGTGTCCAAAACCTCCACACGTGCGCAGTTTCAAAACTTGAAAAATACATCAATGCCACAACATCCAATTTTCCTTCTTTCATCAAGCTTTATGACATTGAAATTACACAACAAATCAATATTAGATTGAAATTAAAAGAAGAAAAAAAAAATTTGAATAGCATTAAACATCTGAAGAAGTTCTCACAACCGTTTGAACACGTGTCCTTCGCTGTGCATGCAGTAAACAGAATTATAATAGAGTGAATATATACATACATATGTATATATATATATATATATATATATATATATATATATATATATATATATATATATATATATATATATATATATGTATATATATATATATATATATATATATATAGGCGTAAGTGTATATGTTTGTATAAATATTCATTCATAAGTTTTCAATGAACATTCACATAATTGATTTTACTGCAGGTAATCTAAAATGTTACTTTTACTATTTAAAAGCAGGAAATATTCCATTAACTATATACCTTCTATATACATGCATGCACACATACATACGCACATACATTCAT
>NC_142938.1:72109284-72114284 GCF_046866305.1 Octopus bimaculoides | reverse complement strand
TATTGCCATCGTTATTTCCTGTTTTATTGTTGTCATTTCGCTGTTGTTGACAATAGTGATGTTTTTTTCAGAAATATTTATCTACAGATACCTACATTTCTCAAGATGTCGCTGCCCTCTAAAAGGAACAAAACAAAAATAGAACTAGTTTTGTTACTGTATATTTTGGAATAGTGGTTTATAGTTCAATCCTTACCTACACCTTATATTTATCTACTATTGTCATTGCTGTTAGCAGAATCGCAATCGCGTCAGCTAAAATTCTTTGCAGTATTTCTTCCGGTTCTCTACCTTCCGAGTTCCAATCCTGCCGCGGTCAGCTTTGCATTTTTTGTGTCGATAGTCAGTGGATCAAACCACTTCCCCATTCAAACACAACCACATGTTACTTGGATGTCAAGCATTCCAACTGAATTACCCCTACCTTTCTCGTCATTAGTTCCAAAGTCCTTGAAATGTGCCAATAGCACTGTTCTTTATTCCCCTGCTGTGGAGGTGAAATGGCCCAGTGGTTAAGGCAGCGGACTCGCGGTCTTAGGATCGCGGCTTCGATTTCCATACCGAGCGTTGTGAGTTTTTATTGAGCGAAAACACCTAAAGCTCCACGAGGCTCCGGCAGGGGATGGTGACGAACCCTGCTGTACTCTTTCACCACAACTTTCTCTCACTCTTATTTCCTGTTTCTCTTGTGCCTGTAATTTAAAGGGTCAGCCTTGTCACACTGTGTCACGCTGAATATCCCCGAGAACTACGATAAGGGTACACGTGTCTGTGGAGTGCTCAGCCACTTGCACGTCAATTTCAAGAGCAGGCTGTTCCGTTGGTCGGATCAACTGGAACCCTCGACGTCGTAAGCGACGGAGTGCCAACAACAATATTCCCCTACTAAGTTTTTAAAAAGTACAGAGTGTATGGTATGAAACTACATGTTAGGTCATTCAAATGTATCTGAAAGCTTGGTTTCGAGTCTTGCTTTTACATAATAAGATACTTCCATCGATGTTTTTGGTCCCATTTTCTCCGTCTTTTGTTTATCTCTAATGTACTGCCTAAAAGAATGATTTATATTCTATAGAGACGTTAACTGTAGAGTTTATAGTTTTCGCATAATGTCTGCTTAGATTTGTCATCGTAAAGAAGAAACCGTTGGGGTTATTTTATAGTTGTTATGAACGAGCAATGTGTCCATGGGGAAATATATTTCTAACACATTAACCACAGTAATAAACATGTGTCAGCAGGATTATTCTTCATCATAAGTAAATTAATGTTAAATGTTAAGACAATAAACTATAAATGTAGCTGCAATAATGTATCAATGTGAACAACGACAAGATGATTAAAACAAAAAACAAATTTGTTTAATATTTCAGCTTGCGTAACTGTAACTAAACTAGGCAACCAAATCATACAATTTATTTAAAAGCAGCAAATGAGAAACTAAATATGTGGTCACTTGATAAGCTAGAAATATCAGGCAAGTTTTCTTCGACATACATCCGCGCTTTATGAACTAAATTACCCGGTGGATAATGTAGTACTAGATTTAAAATGTCTGACAAACAAAATGAAATTTAAATGGCCTTTGGTTACATATATAGTGGTTCAGATGTCGCCTGAAGCTAAACAGCAGGCATCAACAACATCAATAATAATGCCAACGATTCAAGGGTGTGTGGAAGGGTTTCTGTAAGAATTCAATAATCTAGAAATAACAGCCATGCCATCTTCAATTTGCGGTTCGTAAATAATAAGATGAGCACATTTGATAAATAACTCACTGCCTGAAATTAAAGATTAGATGATCGCACCTTCAATGGTAACGGAACAATGACGTATTTGCACTTAACTTGAGACCGTGCTTGAAACCTAACTAGGCGGAGACTAGCAGAAACTAAAGGACAGCAACAACTTTTATAAAGCATACCAAGATCTTGATATATATAATTCACGAAAGGCAGTGAGTTGGCAGACTAGTTAGCACGCCAGGCTAAATGCTTAGCGGTATTTCGTCTGTCTTTACGTTCTGAGTTCAAATTCAGCCGAGGTCGACTTTGCCTTTCATCCTTTCGGTGTCGATAAATTAAGTACCAGTTGCGTGCTGGGGTCGGTCTAATCGACTGGTCCCCTTCCGCAAAACTTCGGGCTTTGTGCTTAGAGTAGAAAAGAATTTATAATTCACGAATAAGGGCGGAATCATTAGCACGTCTGACAAAATGCTTAGCTGCATTTCGTCCGTCTTTACGTTCTGAGTTCAAATTCCAGTGTGGCCGATTTAGCCTTTCATCTTTTCGGTGTTGATAAAATATGTACCATTTGAAATCTGGGATCAATTCGATCGTCTTACTTGCAATACCATACCTTCTCTCCTTAATTGTCTCTGTCGTTTATGCTCTGTGCAAGTTTGCTCTATTAATATATATAGGAGCACTCCGTCGACTACGACGACGAGAGTCCCAGTTGATACGATCAACGAAACTGCTTGCTCGTGAAATTAACGTGTAAGTGGCTGAGCACTCCACAGACATGTGTGCGCTTAACATAGTTCGCAGGGAGATTCATCGTGACACAGAGTGTGACAAAGCTGACCCTTTGAAACACAGGTACTACTTTTTTTGCTAGCTTTGTGGACTGCAGCAAAGTGAAATAAAGTGTTTTGCTGAAGGACACACCGCATCGCCGGGAATTGAACTCCCGACCTTACGATCGTGTGCAGAATGGCCTAACCACTAGGCCATGCGCTTTCACATTAATATATATGTATGTATTTTTACTCGTATGAAACTTTTCAGTTTTTTCTTTCTCTCTAGTTACACGTGTATATATTTCGTATATCAAACCCAAGCAGGTTGTGTTTGTCTTTATGCATTATTGTCTTCACATATCCACACGTAGTTTCCTCTTATAGCCACACTTTAGCCTGCAGACTTGGTCCCTGATAAAATTATCGGAGTGTAAGTTCAAATCACTTGAGTGGTGCAAAGTGTCTTCTACATTGAGAACCTCTGGATCACATCTGTAGACTCTATACATATACACGCGCGTGTGCGCGCGCGCACACACAAACACACACACACACACACATATATATATATATATATATATATATATATATATATATATATATATATATATATATATATATACATCCACACTCTCACACATACACACAGCCACACTGACATGAAGCTATATATCTATTATCTACTATCTATTTATCAACGTTCTCACTTACCAATCCAACAATCAGCCAATCAATTAAATCTACCTATCCATCTACGTATATATTAATTAAATCATTCCAACAATCTATTTATTTTCTCTACAACCATTAGTCGATGTATTTATCAAAATACCTTTCAATCAGTCAATCGATTTGTGCATCTATCTATCTATCTATCTATCTATCTATCTATCTATCTGTTTCTGTGTACGTATGTATATTAGTTTCCAGTGTACACTCCCCTCTCTCTTTCTCTCTTTCTCTTTTTCTCTCTTTCTATCTATCCATCTACCTACTTACCTATCTATCTTTCTATCTACTTATTTATCTACCAATCTATCTGTCAGTCTATCTATCTATCTATCTATCTATTATCTATCTATCTATCTATCTATCTATCTATCTATCTATCTATCTATCTATCTATCTGTCTATCTATCTATCTGTCTATCTATATGTCTATCTATCTACCTATGTTTTGATATTTCTGTTTTTCTTGTTCTCCTGACTTTCTCTCATTTCTGTATGTAATTTAATGAATTTCGACATATCTAATTCTTTCCTTCAGTTCGGATCATTTTTCCACGAGAAAATTTCTTTTAAAGTCTTAAAACAAATGTAATTAATCAAGAGATAGTCATAAAACTGATAATAAGAATGTTAATTCTTCGTGTACAGATTTCGTTACAGTTGATTTATATATAGAAATGCAATCAAATGCATCACCCGTATAGAATAAAACGCAAAGATTGGGTAAAAATTTATATAAAATATATCGTTATCTCCTTGATTTTTCATATCCATGAAATTTCACTCTTTTCTACCGGCAAATAATAGATGTTAGCTGAGTGTTATGGATTCAAAGTAGGAGAAAAGTGATATGATCACTAAGCAGAGGTTTTGATTGAGTTAAATAATTACAGAATTTCCTGAAGTTTTCCTATCAAGGGTGGCCATGTTTTGAAATAAGAAGACCAGATATGGTTGTAGTGGAAAAACCGTGTAAGATTGGAAAATCCGTGTTGGGGTTCATCACTTTGAACCTGAGAAAAAATGATAATCTCTGCCGTGGAAACACCTCTACGAACCTGCCGATGTCTGAGTATGCACGCGCACACACACATTCATATACAAACTGTATATATACATATGTGTGTGTGTGTGTGTGTGTGTGTGTGTGTGTGTGTGTGTGTGGAGGCGTAATGGCCCAGTGGACTCGAGGTTTCGATTCCCAGACCAGGCGTTGTGAGTGTTGATTGAGCAAAAACACCTAAAGCTCCATGACGTTCCGGCAGGTGTTGATGGCGAACCCAGCTGTACTCTTTCACCACAATTTTCTCTCATTATTTTTTCCTGTTACTGATTTACCTGCATTTCAAAAGGCCAGCCTTGTCATACACTGCGTGACGCAAAATTTCCCCGAGAACTATGTTAAGGGTACACGTGTCCGTGAAATGCTCATTCACATGCAAGTTAATGACATGAGCAGGCGTTTCCCTTGATCGGATCAACTAGAACCCTCGTCGTCGCAACCGACGGAGTACCACGATATATACATATCATTCTTTCTTTCTATCAGCCCCTTCACACTTACTTCGTTCTTTCCACTTTTCTTTCTTTCGTTCCGCCTCGCTCACATTTCCTGGCTTTCTCTTCATTCTCATCTTCCCTCCTCTTTCACATCCCTCTCTACCTTTTTGTCTCGTCCCTCTCTAATTCCTCTGTCCCTCTGCCTCTACTTCTCTTCTCTCTCCCCACGTGACCGGTGTTCGGCCAA
>NC_142938.1:72101784-72104284 GCF_046866305.1 Octopus bimaculoides | reverse complement strand
ATCTCATACAATTGTTGCGTGTTTGATATATTTTTACCCATTCATAAAACACACAAAGACATTTAATTCGCTTAAATGTTTATCATTTGTTTCACAGTGTCAAAAACGTCGCGCGAGCTTCGACCTGGTCACTAACTGCATTTTCATCATAAACATCAGCAACATCAACAACCGGTGAACATCAATTTCTCATGTTCTTGGATTGATAGGACAGGTCACCCAGTTTCTTTGACGTACACGTGACCGAAGTCACGCCGGTCAGTTGAGGGGTCAATCATTTAAAGTTGAGTGGGCCGGAGCAATATGACTCTAAGTGTTTTAATCAAGAACAAAATGCAGTGCCCGCTTCAGGTATAGAAATCACGACCTCCCGACTGTGAGAGCAATGCAAGAACCACTAGTCCGTGCGCCTTAGCTTAATCAGGTTAAAAGAAGCAATGTTCGTTTACTTACTGGATATCGTGGGTCGGTGGCAGTGATGTACGGTAAATTGTAACTGTACCTCAGTCTCCGTAGAAAAAATTACTTGGTCGAAGGTGCCAGTTGGATATCATTGAATCCGACGTCCTAAACATCTTCCTATCGCCCTACCTAACTACCTCTCCGGCTCTAGTTCTCTCTGTCTCTCTGTCTCTTTGTCGCTCTTTTATTATTTTTGTCTCTCTCTCTCTCTCTCTCTCTCTCTCTCTCTCTCTCTCTCTCTCTCTCTCTCTCTCTCTTTCTCTCTCTATCTCTATCTCTCTTTCTCTCTCTCTCTCTCTCTCTCTCTCTATCTACCTATCTATCTATCTATCTACCGCGAGTGTCGCGTTGCTCTCAAGCAACTCTGCCGTCCGGGACCAATCTTGTGCAACTTTGATTCCACAAAAGCGTTCTATAGAGGATTAGTGGAGGGGAGGTGCGACGACGATCTCGGGCAGAATCTGGGCGTCGACGAGTCACACCGGACCGACCTGCCCGAGATGCGGTCAGAGCGACGAAACCGTTATGCACGCACTCGTGGGCTTATGTCGAACGGCTGCTGTCACGTGTGGGACGAGTCCGGCTGTCAGCCGAGTCTATTGTGCAAATTGCTCCACCACCGTCCGTCAACAGGGAAGGCAAGGCAGTGTTCATCATACTGGTGGCCATGGTGAAAGAATGTGTGTGGTGAACCGGAGCGAAAGGATTAGAGACGAAAACTTACCTCTCTGGCAATTCGCTCATCAACTTTTTCAAGTATCACTTGAAAAGGAAGGTGAGAATAGAGAGACAGTTTTTGTCTCGTGAAAGTTTCATTAAAAGGTGGGTGAATGTAGCAAAGATGGTGCGTGCGAGTGACGATACCTCTTTGAGCATGATCTTATAAATCGAGAAAAAAAAATATATAAAAAGAGAGAGAGAGAGAGAGAGAGAGAGAGAGAGAGAGAGAGAGAGAGAGAGCACTTCGCTCTTGTGTCTATTCCCTGCTGAGGTTACCATGGTCTTTTCCGTAGGCTTTTCTCTCAATGGATAAACCTAATGTTACCCCATTTTACACAATTGACATTTTCTGTGATATACGATACCCCCCCCCCTTTTTTTTCCCTTACCGATCCCTTTTGATCGGATTTTATTTATTTTTTTTTTTTTTTTAAAGAAAAGCTCTACAGTTGTATTTATCCCCTCTGCGTGCAGCCCTGTGTGGCTAATAAAAGAAAGTTATCTATCTATATATATATATATATATATATATATGTAGAGAGAGAGAGAGGAGAGAGAGAGAGAGAGAGAGAGAGAGAGAGAGAGAGAGAGAGAGAGAGAGATAGCATTGTTGTTAAATGATGCTCGAAATACTAGTCTAGAAAAACGGCCAACAACTGATAAACGGTCGTACTTTATGTTGTTGATTTTGTTTTCCATTTGTGTCTTTCGTTGTTCGAAAGAATATTTCATGTTCCATGTACTCGTGCTTCATATCTTTTTGTTGTACACGTTTCGTGACGTCCTGTGCCCATATATATATATATATATAGGTTGTATATATGAACCACATATATACATGTGTGTGTGTGTGTGTGTGTGTGTGTGTGTGTGTGTGTGACGCATAATATCCTCCCTGTGGGTGGCGTTCTCCCCTTCCTTTTTCTTCCGTAGAATTTGCCTTTTTCGTTTTTATCGCATAATTTATGAACGTCTCTTTATCAATTTAGCCATTTAAAATCCCATTTCTGCTTAAGGATGGTTCTTTCACGATGTCATTCAGTTAGGGTCAACGTGCACTCTCAAATCAAGTCACATGAGAAAACAAGTACAGTTTTGAAATCTTAGACGGACATACATACAGACATGCACCACGCTCACACGTACAGCCAGTCAGTCTGAATGTCTTTCTTCTCTCTCTCTGTCTTTTTGTCTCCCTCTTTGAATATATGTATATATATATATATATATATATATATATATATATATATATATATATATATATAGATAGATAGATAGATAGATAGATAGATAGATAGATAGATAGATAGATAGATAG
>NC_142938.1:72085655-72096284 GCF_046866305.1 Octopus bimaculoides | reverse complement strand
TGCACTTTGACAGAAAATCTGTCATCACTATTCCGTGCTGGTCCCAAATGTCTGTGAGCATCACCTTACATGCTAAGGGTTGGACACGAGCCTTTTCTTCGGCGTTACTGTGTTATCATGCTTCCATTGCTTCGACTGGACTTTAGGCTCAGGATAATAATGATGGACACATGATTCATCTGGTGTCATATGTCTTCCTTGTTTTCTTGGCACATTGACAAAAGAGTCCGAGAGCAATTGACTCCTTCCTGCTTCTGAAAAGGTGTGAACATCCGAGGAATACCTCGTGCAGTCAACTTCCGGAGGTGCAAATGGTCGCGAATGATTTTTTCCAACGGACTCTACACTTATCCCTTTATCGAGTTGTCAATGCTATTTCATGTTGAGGCGTTTATAATCCAATGTGTCAAACCTACTTCCTGTGCGCGTAGGTATTCTGTTATGAGACATGAGAAAGATATGACTGCCATTTGACATAGGGTCTTTTCTATATGCCACCTACTCGTTGGAAGTTTTGCATTAAATAATTTTCTGTACAGAAGCTGTGCTGTGACTTATGCAAGATTGTAATCGTTCATAAGAACCAATCATTTCCAGAAGAAAAAACACCTTAAAACAAAAGTCATTTTTAGGCTCACAGAAAATGCATTAAAATTCTATCATAAGACAATTTGCAACACACTCTTCTTCATATATCGTCTAAAATATAGACAAAGACTGTTTTCTCTAATCTAGAATTACAATCGAACATCGTAATAAACAAATTTTTTGGAAAGAATAGTAGCTAATTGCTTTCATGACTCCTCCCTCTCTTTCTGTCTCCCTATTTCTCTTTCTCTCTCTGTCTCTCTCATATATATATATATATATATATATATATATATATATATATATATATATATATATGTGTATACATACATACATACATACATATATATATATATATATATATATATATATATATATATATATATATATATATATATATATCATACGCTACAAAAACCGAGAAACTAGCTTTAAAGGGCTTTACCTTTTAATTTTGTTAATTGTCACATCAAAAACGGCTATGGTCATATGAATGGCTTATGAGGAGAGTGAGCTGAAAACAGAAACAAAAAATATATATACGTTTTTCTTTTCTACTCTAGGCACAAGGCCCCAAATTTGGGGTGAGGGGGCCAGTCGATAAGGTCGACCCCTGTGCGCAACTGGTACTAAATTTATCGACCCCGAAAGGATAAAAGGCAGAGTCGACCTTGGCGGATAAACATACTTTATTAACAGAATGTCACAGTGTTTTAACCAGTCAGACACACTGCCGCAGAGTCACCAATATGTTCTGATAGAATTATGATGTTGTGGAAACTAACTGCAGTAATGCAATATCTTGACATTATGCACTACAGCATCGCAACAGCTTTTTGTTTTTTTTTGTTTTTTCTTTTGCAATGAATGCAGTTCACATATGCAAATATGCAGTTTCTGTTTTTGTCCAAGCTTACTTAGCATTACGACTTAGTGTCTTTTGTATTTTTATGTTGCTATTTCTTTTTTTTTTTTTGATTCCCTCGGCGGTGGCGGTGGTGGCGGCGGTGGTGGTGGCGGTGGTGGTGGTGGTGGTGGTGACGACGACGACGACGATGATGTTGGTTCTGTTGGTGGTGGTGGTGATGATGATGATGATGGTAGTGGTGATGATGATTATGATGATGATGAAGATGATGATGATGATCACGTTGATGGTGATGTGGTTGTGATGATGATGATGATGATGGTAGTGGTGGTGGTGGTGATGATTTTGATGATGATGGTGATGACGATGATGATGGTGATGTGGTGGTGGTGGTGATGATGATGATGATGATGATGATGATAGTGGTGGTGGTGGTTTCGGTGGTGGTATTGGTGGTGATGATGATGATGATGATGATGATGATGATGATGATGATAATGATGATGATGAAGCGGTAAAAAAAAATTCGGGTCCTATGTTACATGAGCTACTGAAGCTAATTTCTCTCTTATTTCACTTAACAATCTTTTGTTAGTTTATGAGAAGTGGGCAAATAATATCAGTCGAAGCTGAAATACATCTAACTATAATCGTAATTCCGATCATGCTATATCGTATGCTGGAATACAGGATTTTTCTGCACCTCTGTCTGCCTGGTTTGGTAGCTGTATGATCCCTATAAAGTCATGTTTCCTACTAAAAACGCTTGACCCTTGTGTATTATTAAAAAGTATCAGAATTTTCAAGTATGGCCTTAGGTGATTATAGGTTAAAGACACCTTCTTTTACGTTAACAATGACGAGCTTTATAAATGAGTCTCGGTAGTATGAATTCATCTCTTACGAGAAGTGTGGAGTGTATCTTTGTTTTAGAGTGTAGTATGTTTTCATGTTCTGTTTTTTGTTTTTTCTCAAAACTAACAGCCACGTGAAAATATTCATTAGGTCAACCTCGAGGCTTGATTACTAAGTGAGCCCAACAATGAGGACAAATTTCCCTTTGCCTCGATCTTCCCTAAATTTCATATCTTGGCATGCAGCAGTCGCCTTCTAACATATTAGAGAAACATTAGAAGCTAATCATATTAGAATACTTTGAAGATTCCGGGAACTTCCACGCAGAGCAACAGACCATAGCAGATTTGCGGGCGTTACAAGAATTTTTCAATGTTACATACACTACAGTTTTCAAAGATATTGTGATTTTTTTATAATGTTTTGTCTTCTTTGTCTAGGAAGTTTCTTCTGAATTTGGCTTTTGCTAACTTTCAAGATTAGTTTATTATTCTCAGGCGTGCGTTCATTACGACTTACATTGCCTAAATTGTTCTTACACTTAAATTTTGACGCTGCAAAGTCAAATGTTAATTCAATCACTTCAATTAAGAAATATGAATAAACAGGCGACTTTTAGGCTTACTCTAACACAGCAGGACACGGTATTGACTTATAAAAACGTTCAATATAATTTGTAGCATATTACGGTTGCATAACGAAATGCTGTGTGCCCACATGGCATTAATATTTACATACCAGCAAGGCAGTGAGCTGGCAGAAAGTTTAACACGCCGGGCGAAATGCTTAGCGGTATTTCGTCTGCTACTACGTTCTGAGTTCAAATTCTGCCGAGGTCGACTTAGCCTTTCATCCTTTCGGGGGGTCGATAAATTAAGTACCAGTTACGCACTGGGGTCGATGTGATCGACTTAATCCGTTCGTCTGTTCTTGTTTGTTCCCTCTATGTTTAGCCCCTTGTGGGCAATAACGAAATAGGTATTTCGTCTGCTACTACGTTCTGAGTTCAAATTCTGCCGAGGTCGACTTAGGTTTTCATCCTTTCGACGTCGATAAATTAAGTACCAGTTGTGTACTGCGGTCGATCGAATTGGCTGGTCCCCTCCCCCCAAAATTTGAGGCCTTGTACCTAGAGTAGAAAAGAATATTTATGTACCAGCGTTCAGGAGTGTTTGTCATATGTCAATTGGTAAAGCCAATACCGTTACACCGCTATACGTAGTGGCTATTCAAGCAATGAATTCGTGGGTCATTAATGGATTAAATGGGTGCTGATGAAGAAGCAAAATCTCGCGAAGTATGGCATATACGCCCATTATCCATCTTTTCACCTTCGGTCTTATTGTTTGTTTACATTTGACGTCTCCGGTACGAAACGCCGTAGCAAAATCGGTGCTGGCTTTAATTTCTATAGAAAATCTGTAGAAATGATTTTAGCACGTGATTTCATAGCACTGCTAACAGAGTAGTACACGGTATTGACTTATAAGAACGTTTAATATACTTTGTAATATATTATGGTTGCACAACGGAATACCGTGTGCCTACAAGTCATTGATAACATATATGCCATTATTCCGTTTTATTTCATGATTTATTGGCAAATCTTCTGTCTTTACGTTCCAAGTTCAAATTCCACCGAGGTCGACTTTTCCTTTCATCTTTTCGGTGTCTATAAATTAAGTACCATTTGCGTAATAGGGTAGATCTATGTGACTGGCCCTCCCTCAAAATTTCGGGCCTTAGGTGAGAAGATGTTTTGCCAATAGAGAAAGAACCGGTTTCTAACCTACATCCAAGTTTGCTACATTGGAATTTCAACAAGATTAAAAGAGTGTCTTTGTTTGTGTGTGTGTTTGTTTGTTTGTATGTGTATATGCACGAGTGTGTGTATGTGTATTTGTATGTGAGTGTCTATATGTGCAGTATTTGGAGTCAGAGCATGTACAAATATGTGTTTTGTTTTGTATGCATGTATGTATGTATGTGTAGATAGTGATGGAGAGATAGTGAAAGAGAGGGAATAGATATTTAGATATATGCAGACATCCAAAGATACATTTATCTATTGACTTATTTATTTATGCAAAGTTGAATTTGCCTTCGTCACTGTTCGAAATTTCTAGTTCCTTGTCCTCAAGCGACTGATTGCATGAGGTTTTCTTCGTGTACGCATCGTTTGCTTAAATTCGAAACACGCTGAAAATAACCTAACGGGGATCATAGGTTACACATATAAGGACATATCAGTGTGAAGAATATTCTAAGAAATAATTTATAGAAAAGTTTGCAGAAAAATTGCTTCCCTAGAAGCGTATTCGATAAGAGTATTCAATACATACGCCAATGGTGAACATTAAAATGCACAAATATGCAACACGCATGAGTGCTAAACACAGGGATAATTTCCTGGTACCTCTCTATTACATGGAGGTTTCTAATACAAGCTAGAATAGATTTTCGATGTGGTAAATGACTGAAGATTACTTATAATTTCAATTCGACTGTATCCATAGGTAGCTTTCATTTTATTTTCTTGTTTCAGTCATTAGACTGCGACCAAGCTAGGGCAACGCTTTGAATAAATTTAGCCAAACTAGGTACTTATTATTTTTTTGTGTAAAGTCTGGTGCTCATTCTGTCGATGCGTTTTGACGAACTGCTAAGTTACGGGATGTAAGCACACCAATACCGGTTGTCAAGCGGTAGTGGCGGACAATCACATACGCAAAGACACACATACACACGCATATATATATATATATATATATATATATATACGACGGGCTTCTTTCAGTTTCTGTCTACCAAATTCACTCACAAGTCTTTGGTCAGACCGAGGCTATAGAGGAATATACTACCCCATGATGCCTGAAACCGGAACCATGTCACTAGGAAGCAAGCTTCTTACTACAACACTACCCACGCCAATATATATGTGTGTGTGTGCGCGCGCACGTGTGTATATGAGTGTGTGCGTGTGTGTGCATATGTGTGTGTGAGTATTTGTGTGTTCTATGGTTACTGTTTTTGGTTTGTGCTGGAAGGGGAGATTTCTTGAATAGCATGTGGCGTAGTAAAAGTTAATATTCTAAATCCGTATTGTACATTATATTTCTGGGATAAAAGAACTTGTGATGTACTTTATAATTTTGAATATATTCTGCGTGTATACAATATATATTGCGTGGGTAAGGTTCCATAATACTTACATGTCTATGTGCTTATGAACGAGGCATAGTGACTGAACGTAGACCCATATGTGTGTCAGTATGTATATGTGCATATATATATATATATATATATATATATATAGAGAGAGAGAGAGAGAGAGAGAGAGAGAGACGTATGTATGTGTTCACACATGCAAGAATGTATATTTATGCACGTGCGCGTATATGTGTAGGTAAGTAGGTATATATTCGAATTATTTGAAATCTTCCTCTAAGGAAGGACCCTGTTTTCTGACGACGATAGAATCTCCATCTTTGAACGCAGGTAAGGAAAATAAATTCACATTTTGAATTTCAGTAAAGTCATGCATATTTTTATTGTTACTCTTACAGATTGCATTTGTAATGTTCGTAACATGTGGTTGATTTTACTTATTTATTTATCATTATTATTATTATTATTGTTCAGTAGTTTTATTTTTATAACGTGCTTTCACTTCACTACCGAGCGCAGTTCTGTGTGCCTTGGGTATGTGATGTGGTTTGCTGTGGTGCTCTTATGGTTACTGTATTGAAAGTGTTTTCCGTAGGATGTGTGCTGTGCCCAGTAGTGCAATTTTCTGTATGTTATATATATTTGTAAGTCCTGGTGTTTTTGTTATGTATTTGTCTGAATATATTTTTATTATACCTAAGGCACCTATTATAATAGGAATTGTTTCTGTTTTTAGATTCCACATTCGAGTTACCTCTATTTCCAGGTCTTTGTATTTTGAAAGTTTTTCCATTTCTTTTAGAGAGACGTTGTCATCTGCTGGTATTGATACATCAATTAGAAAGCATTCTTTTTCTTCATGATCTTTGACAACTATATCTGGTCTATTTGCCTTAATTTCTCTATCTGTGTGTATTGGCATATCCCAGAGTATGGTTGCTTTCTCGTTTTCTGTGACCTTTTCTGGCGTGTGTTTATACCATCTTTTTTCTGTTGTTACTCCATAGTGTTGGCATAGCTTCCAGTGTATATAGGTCCCAGTTCTGTCGTGTCTGTGAATATATTCCTTCTTAGCCAGGACTGGGCAGCCAGAGATAATATTATTTATTATTATCATTATTATTATTATTATTATTATTATTATTATTATTATTATTATTATTATTATTATTATTATTTTATGTTTGACTTTTGCTTTGCATTTGTACAAGTTGGATCCAAGTCTCACCCAGAGACCTCAAGAGACAAGTTAGAAGTTCATGTAGGTGTTATGCCTAGGGTACCATATATTTGGATTTGTACATAGTGTTGTTCTAGTGAATGTTTAAGAAACCATTAGAAAATTATGTGTTTGTTTTAAAATTTGAGATCACATAGACAGTATTTTACGTAGGATATGGGCAGTTCCCATGAGCACTATCTTTTGAACTTCAGCCATTTTGGGGTTTCCTGGTATCTGAGCTAGGTAGTAATCAGCCCATTTCGTTGTCATTCCCAGGGCACCTATGACATTATGTATTGTTTTAGTCTTCAGGTTCCACATTTTGCTAATTTTTATTATTATTTTTTTTTTTTTTTATTTTGAAGTCTGCTGTTATATATATATATATATATATAAGTGTCTGTATACAAGCCAAGGTTTACGCTACACCTCCATAAATGTAAGTCACATATTCGTACAAAAAGCTACATTTCACTACAAAGCTTACGATTCAATTTCCAATTCTTTCACGATTGGCGTTCCTAACTGAATGCCTCATAAATTATCCTAATTAGAAATACATTATAAATGTATTATATCGAGTCTTATAACCATGTGAACATTATTCGGATGTACGTGTAGCTTATATTTATCTGTAAGTTGATTTTAGAGTTATATAGCAGATCCAAACAGCGTTCCTATGAGCAAACTTCAAATGTAATTTCATCATTAATCTGAGGATCGAGAGACAAAATCTTCTACGTAGAAAAATTGAATTTCTATTGACTATATTTTGCAAACGAACAATACTAGCATTCATTTTCCTAATTACTATCAATCAGCAATTCAATCAATCGATCAGTCAATCTATCAGTCAGTCTACCTCTTTCTGAATCTATCTCTTCCTCCCTCTATCTATCTATTATCTATCTAACTATCTATCTATTTATCCGTCTATAAATCCTCTTCTATTCTAGGCAGACTGCCCGAAATTTTTGGGCCGTCGATAAGATCGACCCCAGTACGAATCTGGTACTTCATTGATCGATCCTGAAGGGACGAAAGGCAAAGCCGACCTCGGCGGAATTTGAAATTAGAACGTAAAGACGGACGAAATACCACTAACCATTTCAACCAGTATACTAACGATTCTGCCACATCGCCGACTTATCTATCTGTATATCAATCTATCTATCTATCTATCTATCTATCTATCTATCTATCTATCTATCTATCTATTTGTCTGTCTGTCTGTCTAATTATTGGTCTACCGCTATCTCGCTCACTATTTCTCTATTTGTGTATCCATCTATTTCACTTCTATATCAGGATATACATATAACTGTACGATTTCGTGAGTATATGTATGCCTGCGTGCGTGTGCCTGTGTACGTGCGCGAGTGTGTGTGTACGTGTGAGTGTGCATGCGTGAGCTTGTATATACTTGTGTATGCACGCATATGTATATATATATTTGCGCGCGTGCTTGTAATTATTTTTTATATATATATATATATATATATATATATATATATATATATATATATATATATATATATATATATATATATATATATATATATATATATATATATATATGTATGTACGTATGTATGTATGTATGCAATATTAAGAAACCTCTGTTTGCATAAAATTTTACTGTGTTTCTATAATTTCTATATTTGTCTCAACTCTTAGAGTAGAAATTGTTTTCATTAATACCTTATTTATTTATTTATTTATTTATGTGTTTCAGCCAAGTGGCTGCGGTCATGCTGGTGCACCACCGGGATTTTCACGTTCCTTGCATGGCTCTTCTCCCCCACCTGACATGGTCCAATCAAGAGTTTTGATGGCACATCTGGTGTATAAGAGAATTTGACACAGCTGCCCTAAACTGCGTCTCATTACGAGCCATTGGTTCGTCTGGTATCTTGGAGAGGAAAGCGTCAAGTTTTGTCTTGAAGACCTCCGCATCCATGTCTTGCATGTCTCTCAAATGTTTTGGCAGGGCATTGAAGAGCTGAGGTCCTCTGAAACCGAGGCTGCTGCAGTATCTCGTTCTTATGTGAGATGCAGTGGACGGTAGCTTTGGCACCATGCAGTGGCGACCCGTGCGGGCATTCCTGTAGTACTTGATACCAAAGTTTGGCACCAGTCCTTCCAGTATTTTCCATATGTATATTATTACATATCTCTCCCGCCTGCGCTCCAGGGAGTAGAGACCTAGTGCCTTCAGTCGCTCCCTGTAGTTCATCTGTTGGACTGTGGCGATCTTTTTTGTATAGTGCCGCTGAATTGCCTCGAGTTCTGCTGTCCGCTTAACACTGTGTGGTGACCACAACTGAGAGCAATAGTCTAGGCGGCTCAGAACAAATGTCTTCCATAGAATCGACATGGCTTTTTGATCCCTTGTACGGAATGTCCTCAGTATCCACCCTGCCAGTTGTCTGCACTTTGCTGTCAACTTGACAATGTGCATGTGAAATGATGCATCACTACACATGTTGATGCCCAGATCTCTTACTGTTTGTGGTTCTGGGATTGCAGTACCTCCAGGCCCTGTGTATGCCAGTTGGGAGGTACTTGTGGTCTTGTAGCGCAGTACTTGAAATTTGTTTGCATTGAACTGCATATTATTTTGCTCTGCCCACTCATATATTGCATTTAGGTCATTCTGCAGGCTTACAATATCATCAGGATTCTTTATTGCCTGAGATATCTTTGTGTCATCAGCATAGCTAGTGACAGTGGCTCTCCGAGTGACCGTGGGCATGTCCAGAAGGGCCACTATGAACAGTAGTGGCCCCAGAACAGTTCCTTGTGGAACACCGCTCAATATTTGTGTTTCCCTAGATAGTTCTCCATTGGCTGCAACTGTCTGACTTCTACCATTCAGGAAGTCATGCAGCCACTCTCCTAATTTACCAGCTATGCCAAGGTTTCGCAGCTTGTGACACATCAAGCCATGATCAACTTTGTCAAAGGCTTTTGCAAAGTCGAGATATATCACATCAACATTTGAATGGTCAAGTAGCTGCTTCAGGACCCAGTCATAATGCTGCAAGAGCTGCGTGAGGCAGCTTCTACCTGGACGGAAACCATGCTGGGTCTCATTCAGCAAGTCATTTTCTTCTAGGAACGCAATCAATCTCCTTTTGACAATTCGTTCCATGACTTTGCTAATATGTGAAGTCAGAGAGATGGGCCTGTAGTTCCCAGCCTCTGCTCTGCTTCCACCTTTATGGATAGGACATATGGTGCCTTCCTTCAGCTTTTTGGGAAGTTTACCATTTGCAAGGAAACTCTGGAAGAGTATCCGGAGTGGTCCTGCTAGTTCTTGTTTACACGACTTTAAGAGGACAGCTGGGAAACCATCAGGGCCAGTTGCCGAATTTGAGCTCATTTCATTTATGGCAGCTATCACATCTTCCTCTTCAATGTCGATGTAGGTAATGGATGCAGTCTTTTTCTGCTGAGTGCTATTGTCAAAGAAATCAGCTGGGTTCTTTATCTGCATGTGACTCAGAGGAGAAGTGAAGACACTCTTGAATTGTGTACTGAGCACTTCACTTATCCATGTGGGATCTGCAGTCAGTGAGCCATTAGGCAGGAATAGGGGTCCTATCTTATACTGTACCGTAGCAGTCTCCTTTGCAAATCTATAGAAAGCCTTGGGGTTTGTTTTTATGCTTTCTACTGCTCTCTTCTCCTTCTCTGCTCTCTCCTTTTCATGGGAGAGTTTAATTTTGTTTTCTATTTCTAATAGTGTTAGTTTTAATTTAGCCCTTTTCCTATCCTCCAGTTCTCTATTTAACTGGTTTGAGACCTTTGTTCTGTGTCTCATAAGGATTTTATGTTCAATGTTCAGTTATGTAACCAGCAGTTATCTAGCCCCGAAAAATTTAACGATACAATTCACATATATTAATATACACACACACACACA
>NC_142938.1:72045655-72083155 GCF_046866305.1 Octopus bimaculoides | reverse complement strand
GATGCATATATCACTTTTGTTTGCTTTTGGCAACCTCGTCTTGATATCAGGATTACCAAATGTATCTTGAGAACAACATGATAATAAATAGTATTACACTGGCTCTTGTATACTTTTATCTCCGTATAGATTTCTTAATGAAATTTTCAATTCTATCTAATTAATTTTCCGTCAAAATTTTTACTAGATTCAACATAGTTGTATCACTTTTACTAATTTTCTTTTCCTTATCTCTTCCTTCCCTATCTGCTAATACACTTCTCCCCTTTAATATTCTTGTAATTCCTCTTAATATCTCTGGCATCTTTACTAACGCTTTATTAATTTCTTTCAAAGTATATCCCAAGATCTTTACCTTGATGCGTGCATTGGCAGTCAGTACGAAAAATTTATAAACATTCCCTAGCTGATTGTTTTTTAATTTTTATTTCTCTACTCACTGTCATATCTTTTCGAGATTGCAGAATATTTTTCCATTACTTCTGTTTATTTTTCCTACATAATTCATGTAACTTTGCTCTTAATATTTGTTTAATACTTAAGACGGTAAGCTGGTAGAATCATTAACACGCTGGAAGTGCTTAGCGGCATTTCGTTCGTCTTTAACGTTCTGAGTTCAAAATACACGGAGGTCCACTCTATCTTTCATCCTTTCTGAAACGATGAAATAATTACCAGTTGAGCACTGGGATATGTAATCTACTAACTCTCCTCCACAAAATTTGCTGGCCTTGTGCCATAAATTGAATCCATTTTTTATTAAATTCTTGTTTATCGTGTCCATAGTTCTTAATACTTTAACATATATGTTTACAGCTTAAACTTATTTCATTCATTCTACTGTATGAATAACATGTTTCCCAACCATTCGGACATTTTATGGCATCTCATTTCCCACCCGCTTTCTTAAATCCCTGTATTTCATATACATTATATATTACGTATACGTTTTATAAAATGATATTCTTCATGAATCTCTAATCTCTATTTATACAACTATTAACAATTTTAATACAATCATTTCTTCTCTATATTGTAAACCATTTATTGAGATTATTATTTCATTTTTCCAAATTAGTTCAACGATAAGGTCTTCGTTTTCAAAACTTGTCTGTCCTTTCATGATCTTTCGCCGCTTTCTTACGGAGCACAAGTATGAACTTTTATTTTTTTTAATATCGATGTATTCTTCCATTACTTAATTTCCAACTCTAACAGCTGACTTACCGCACCATGCAAAACCCCAACCTAATGAACTAATACAGGTGCTTACTTGTATTCCGATCTCTTTCCATTGAAGGCCCCTGCGTTCAATTCTCATATTTCCTTTTCTAACATATGTTTTATATTTTCAATAATATTCATTTCATTTCCAAACTTAGTGTGTGTATGTGTGTGTCTAAGTGTGTGCATGTTTCGTGTTTCCTTATATATGTGAATGTGTGTGTATTTGTGTGTGTGTGTGTGTGCGTGAGTTTACCATTATATGTACACTCATATTTTATGCGTATACGTATATATATATATATATATATATATATATATATATATATATATATATATATATATATATATATGTATGCACATATATATGTATATATATATATATGCTTATATATATATATGTATGTATGTATATATATATATATATATATATATATATATATATATATATATATATATATATATATATATATATATATATGTATATATATATATATATATATATATATATATATATATATATGTATATATATATATATATATATATATATATATATATATATATATATATATATATATATATATATGCACACAACACACACATGACACACGAACGCACACACACAAAGACACACGCACACACTTATGTGTGTATTTCCTAATGTAGATTCAGCCCTGGCTCCCACAATAACACGTACACACATGATGTGTATATAGACACACATGTGGTAAGATTCTGTAGGTAGCGGTTTAATTCACATTACATAACTTCTCTATAATTACGATCTATTTGTTATAACATATCTCAGATCAAACATTACTTTTTATTCATCAGACAATATATTTTATATTTCATTCTGATTAATATCTAAGACGCGCGCGCGCGCGCACACACTCAATACATACTTATACATACATGCGTATTCATACACATATGGATGTAGAAATGTATATAGACACACAGATAAATAAAACTAATCAATAACATATTAATATCATATAACGAAAACGATGATGACGTATCCGGACACAACGACCACGATGATGACGGTGATAACGACGACAATGATGATGAGGGGGGGGAGGAGGAGGAGGAGGAGAGGTGTGAAGAAGAAAAGGAAGCGGAGGATGATAATTACGACGATGATTATGATGATGATGATGATGTTGGTGATAATGGTTGTGATGCACCTGATAAATCTACATACACACACACACACACACACACACACACACACACATATATGCGTACCTGTGTGTGTACAGGAGTATTGTACACACATAAACACACACGTATATGCATATACATTGACAGTATATATACGTGCGTGTACACAGGTCTTGTATACACCTAAATACACACGCTTGTACAAATATATTGATAGTATACATAAGTATAATTATGAATTTTATATGCGTTTTTGTGTGATGTGTGTGTGTGTGTTTGTGTGTGATTGTGTATATGTTCGTGTGTATGCATGTATGTATGTATGTATGTATGTATGTATGTATGTATGTATGTATGTATGTATGTACGTATGTGTGTGTGCGTGTGTGTTCGTGTGTTTGAGTGTATGTGTGATATTGTGTTTTCGTGTGTATGTGTGTGAATGTGCGTGTGTTTGTTTGTGTGTGATTTTGTGTGTATGTGATTGTGTGTGTGGTATTGTGTTTTCGTGTGTATGTGTGTGAATGTGTGTTTGTTTGTTTGTGTGTGATTTTGCGTGTATGTGATTGTGTGGTGTGTGCGCGTGTGTGTGTGTGTGTGCGTGTGTGTGTGCGTGAGTGTGTGTGAGCGCATGCGTGTGTCTGTGTATTGCAATATTAATAGCTGGAAACTTCACAAATGTTTACTATGACTTCTCTGCTCCTATTCATGAAATAAAAATGAAAACTAAAAAAAGAAATGTTAAACAAATAAGTAAATAAATGATCATTTTTAAAATATTTAAAGCAACTATAAACGAAATTCAAAGCAAATATCGAATATTGATTCGATTAAGTTTGTCCACAACTCTAGAAACGAAAGTATGTTTTGCAATAATTTGCATAACAGTTCAGGAAAATATAAACATGATGACATCAAATATGAAATAAAGAACTATATAAATTATATAGGAAGGAGAGTTATGGGTTGGGGATGGGAGAAGAGAGTGGCGAAAGATGAAGGGGAACACTGAGAGAGGTGGAGGAAGAGGAGGGGAGGAGGAGATGGAAGAAAAAGAAGGAGGAGGAGATACAGAAGATACAGAAGGAGGATAAGGAAGACATAAAGAAGGTGAAGGAGATGAACATGAAGACGAAGAAAAAAGAGGAGGAGGGGGAGAACAACAACAATAAGAAGAACAAAAAGAGGTAGAGCAAGAACAAGTAGAAGAAAACGAAGAAGAAGAAGAAGAAGAAGAAGAAGAAGAAGAAGAAGAAGAAGAAGAAGAAGAAGAAGAAGAAGAAAGAGGAGTTGAACAAGAAGTCGAAGAAAGGAAAAAGAGAGAACAACAGAAGTGCAGGAAGAAGAAGAAGAAGAAGAAGAAGAAGAAGAAGAAGAAGAAGAAGAAGAAGAAGAAAAAGAAGAAGAAGAAGAAGAAGAAGAAGAAGAAGAAGAAGAAGAAGAAGAAGAAGAAGAAGAAGAAGAAGTTTTTAATGAAACACTTGAAAAGTTGTGAGCAGTTAAAAACACCACTTGAACCATTTAGCCACACCTTTGCATTCCTCTGGCGATCGGAGACTGAGGTTAGGTCTTTTGGACCCTAATATATCTTGGAAGGAGGATTTCTAATACAAGGCCCTTCGACGAGCATATACTCCGTCGGATCAACTTGGCCTGTGCCTTTTTCAGCAGATTCAGCGAACGAGTGATTCGAAACAAGAACCTTAGGACAAGTACAAAAATCTCTGTTTATCGAGCTGTCTGTGAATTCACCCACCTGTACTGGTTTTAGTGCTAGACCGTTTATCTCTGCTAGATCAGACGAGTGGAAGCCTTCTATATCAGACTGCCCCAAAGTATCCCCGGTCTCACATATAACATGACAAGGTGCTTCATACCGAAATCCTCCCGAGGGCTTGGATTTACAGCATTGTGGTGGACATCTTTTGTCGTCTTCTCCGCAGGGTTGTCTATGTAATTTGAGTCCCCGGTAACATGCTCCCAAAGACGATCTTTTTCAGTGAGATCGAAGCTGGAAGTAGGCCTAACGGACGTCCAAGACTTCCCTTTCATAATCATCTCAAGTTGTCTCTCATTTTATGCGGTGTCCTTCCCAATCGGGTCGAGGCTCTGGCTGTTAATCAAGAGGCATGGATGTCACTGCTTGATGCTGGAGCAGCGTTTTGTAACCGAACGCAGGAGACATCATACAGAGAGGAGGAGACGGCGTTACCAAGCCCCTATGGTTGTTGTTCGAGGTCACCTTCAGTGTCGTCAGAACCACAGGATCTGCCGATCTCGTATCGTTTTTGTCAGTTACGTCCGTTCCCATGAGAGAGGCAGAGAAGGATTAATGCCCTGGGTTAACATTGTCATCACCTTTAATGGGCCGTCGTAAGCATAAGCAAGGACTTATATCACCAGGGTCTCAATTCTCAATACATTCTTATGGAACTTGCTTTCACTGGTGAATCACCTCTGGCAATCGGTAAATTGCTAGTGAAAAATTCGTGCGAGGTTGGATTCTAGGCATTTGAGAACTAGAATCTTTTTTGCAGAAGAATGATGAATGCCAGTTAGACTAAGTATCTAACATCACGCTCGTTTTCAGCCAAAGACATCTCATCCATTGCGTCGGATAAAGAAATGCAGGAATGCGTTATATCGGTATATCACAGAGCCGATTTAAACAACGGTCTCATAACCATTTGTCGTCTTCAAATCACTTAGACAAGACAGCAGCGACATATTCACGGAAACATAGAGGTGTATATACATACTAGTGCCCACATACAGATGCGCACGCACAAAACGTCACTCTCACACATGCATATAAAGTGTCAGTGTATTTGTGTGTCCGCGTTTATGTTTACACTAGAAACGATATTATCTGTTCGACACAACCAGGTCGTTAAAATAAATAGCACTGGCCGATACGATCCGCTTAACCCCTCAATGCTGTAGCCCAGCATACCTACAGCAGCTCAGTGGTTAAAATCAGAAAAAGAATAGAAATATATATAAACGTGAGTGTGTGTGTAGGGGAGGGTTTACATGTATGTTGTACATATAATCTTTAGAATGTAGGTGTTTGGGAAATATACGCCTAGATGCATAAATATGTAATAAGTTATATATAGTCTTCAAAGAGGTTTTCATAGTACTACACCTAGAGACATCTCTGTTGATAACTTTATATATATATGTATATATATATATATGTGTGTGTGTGTGTGTGCGGGTATATATGCATATATATATATATATATATATATATATATATATATATATATATATATATATATATATATATATATCTATATATATATATACATATATATATACACACAAATTCGAAACAAAAAATATGTATCCATATATGTAGATAAATGCATGTGTGTGTGTGTGTGTGTGTGTGTGTGTGTGTACGTATTAGTATTGTGGCTTATTAAGCTTTCAAAGGCGAGATCTTTAAACAATAATACACGTCTACTTCAATTAGGCAGGATGCTTTCTTCTACTAATCTCGCTACAGTACCTGCAATTATCAATATATTAGCATCATTTACTCTCTCGCAGTCTCTCCCTCTCTCTGGCTCACTCTCTCTATATATGTATGTGTGTGTGCGTGTGTGTGTATGTATGTATGCATATGTATATGTATATATGTATATGCATATATGTGTGCGTATATATGTATATATATATGTATATATGTATATATATATGTATGTATGTATATATATATGTGCGTGCGTGCGTGCGTGTGTGTGTATGTGTGTGTGTGTGTGTGTGTGTGTGTGTGTGTGTGTGTGTGTGTGTGTGTGTGTGTGTGTATTCAGACACAGAAACCTTTATATATACTTTTGTAAGTCTCTATTTCTCTCCGATTCACTCTCATAATCTGATACGTTACTTCACAAACCGGGCACCAGACAGACATATTCCGCCATTATAGTCTAGACATGTACTTATTGCGCATACATTCAGTATAATTATATCTATCGAATACAACTATTAATTGATTTGTGTGTCGATGTCTATCTATACTGTGTACCATTGTAGTTATGCATATATGTATTTATACCTATATGAAGATATGTGCATACAATTTGTCTTTATGAATCATTTATAACGGTGTACTGTAAGATTCTTGATTGATGTTCTTCTGTGAAAGTGTATATTCTGTTACTTCGCACAATATCTTTGCAAACATCCCTAATTTTTAGGCACCTTACGCAAGTGTCTTTTACTATAGCCTCGGGCCGACCAAAGCCTTGTGAGTGGATTTGGTAGACGGAAACTCAAAGAAGCCCGTCGTATATATGTATATATATATGTGTGTGTGTTTGTCCTGGGGTCCATTTGCTCGACTAAAGGCGGTGTTCCAGCATGGCCGCAGTCAAAGGATTGAAACAAGTAAACGAGAGAAAAGAGTATACAATTCATTTCAGTTACTCCTTCCATTTATGAGAGAAGAGAACATTACAGAGATAATGGTCCTTCCATGTAGATACTGTTTTATCGCATCTTTTCAGCAGCCACCATCATTTAGAGTAAGGCAAAGCGTGCATTTAATTTTGAGACGTTTATCAAGAACGGTAAACCTCAGATGTGTTTTCTTGCACCCGGAAGGAGACCCAAACATTCTCTATGAAATTATACTAATGGTTATCATGTACGATAGTCCATCGGATTGAGAGTGTCTCCACAAATGACCAAGTTATGTTTTGATTTAATTTAGAAACGTTTCCTAAGTAATAAGCATTCCTTGACTTCAATATATATATATATATATATATATATATATATATATATATATATATATATATATATATATATTCATAAATCCCAGGGGAGCAAAAAAATTTGAAATTATCCCTAATTGTGGTTTGGAGTTTGACTGCTCCTTCTAGCGGATTAGATGTCCTATTATGGACATCTCTCTTATGTGTTTAAATGTACACTGTATATGTGTGTGTGTGTGTTTGTGTGTGTGTGTGTATGTGTGTCTGTATATATATATATATATATATATATATATATATATATATATATATATATATATATATATATATATGTATGTATGTATGTATGTATGTATGTATATATAGGAGTGTATGAACGTATACATCCAAGATTTCGATTTAAAAATCAAAACACATCCTTGAAGGTGTGTTAGCTTTATGAAAAACAGATGTACATAAAAATTAATGAATATACACACACACACACACACACAAATATATATGAACAGTAAATTAAGACCGTAAACCAATGATATAAATATAAACCTAAGAGAATTAATTTTTGTCTCAGGTAATTAATTTAATGACGAGCTATTTCTAATACAACTTGGCAATTCCTGGAAAAGTGATTGGACCGTATGTCCTCGTTCTTGTACGTTCTGACTCCAAAGCTGGTTCAGATTCAAAATGGTGGACAGTTAGAAGAAGAGGAGTGATAATTATAGCGTAAGAAAATTTACTGACTGTTGTGGAGTACTATTCGATTATTATACTTATCAACGTCAGTGTTAGTATAAGAATGTATATGTAGCGATCTATATTTGTATACACACCACTGTGTATATATATATAATATAGATCGGCGCAAGAGTGGCTGTGTGGTAAATAGCTTGCCTACCAACCACATGGTTCCCGGTTCAGTCTCACTGCGTGGCACCTTGGGCAAGTGTCTTCTACTATAGCCTCAGGCCAACCAAAGCCTTGTGAGTGGATTTGGTAGACGGAAACTGAAAGAAACTCGTCGTATATAAGTATATGTATATATATGTTTGTGTTTGTGCGTCTGTGTTTGTCCCCCCCCCCATCATCGCTTGACAACCGATGCTGGTGTGCTTACGTCCCCGTAAGCTAGTGGTTCGGCAAAAGAGACCGATAGAATAAGTACTAGGCTTACAAAGAATGAGGCCTGGGGTCGGTTTGCTCGACTAAAGGCGGTGCTCCAGCATGGCCGCAGTCAAATGAGTGAAACAAGTAAAAGAGTAAGAGTAAAAGAGTAGCAAAATATAACTGTAACTACTGTAATTTTTTGCTAGTCTACTTTGTCTCTTCGTCTTCTCTCTTGGTTCTATATGAACATTTATTGTGTTTTTTAGAGTCAGGTTTTGATTGCTATTTCCAGCGTGGTGGTATCTCTTAGATAGCCTAAATTATAATTTTAAATATATATATATATATATATATATATATATATATATATATATATATATATATATATATATATATATATATATATATATATATATATATATATATATATATATATATATATATATATATATATATATATATGTGTGTGTATATATATATATATATATATATATATATATATATATGAGTTCAGGTAAGTATATGATGTGTCTGTATTTGTATATGTGCGTTTGTCTTCGTACAAAGATGGATAGATAGATAGATAGATAGATAGATAGATAGATAGATAGATAGATAGATAGATAGATAGATAGATAGATAGATTGACTGATATCATCTTATATAAATATATGTGTATATTCACAGGTGTGATGGTTCTTTGAGCGTGTAACTAAGGATTCAGACACACACGTCTGTTTGTCTCTCTTTGTCTGTCTATCTATCTATTTTTTTTTTCTTAAAGAAAAGCTCTACAGTTGTATTTGTCCCCTCTGTGTGCAGCCCTGTGTGGCTAATAAAAGAAAGTTATCTATCTATCTATTTATCTATTTATCTATCTATCTATCTATCTATCTATCTATCTATCTATCTATCTATCTACCTACATATCGATCTACGTAATCTAATTATGTATATCTATGCACAAGTATGAAACAATGTTTGTCTATCTAAATATATATATGTTTCTCTGTATGTGTATAAGTATATATGAACGTGTGTGTGTATTTCTGAAAAAATACCTGACTATTAGTGTAGTCTGTTTCGTCTGAGTAATCTAGACAACTATAGTCATTGTTAACTTGTAAAATTCTGTCTTGTGGCAAGATTCCACCATTGACATTTGTCAAACATTGTTTCTATGGAAGAAAAAAAATAATAAAATGAACAGAACGTGCACATCTGTATACAGTATACGTATTCAAACGAGAAGTACAGATACAGACTAACACATAAACAGAGGCATACGTTTATTAGTCAATAGGAAAATTGTATGTTGAGGAAGTTGTTGTTGACCAATCAAAAGCGATAGCAAAAATCGCTGTTAAACTTAGTGAAGGAACTGCTCCATTTAAACATTTGTACATATATTCATTATTTTTCTTTTTTCAGTCGTTTGACTGCGGCCAAGCTGGAGCACAACCTTTAATTGGAACAAATCGACTAGTACTTATTCTATCGGTCTCTTTTGCCGAACCGCTAAGTTACGTGGACGTAAACACACCAGCATCGGCTGTCAAGCGATGTTGGGGGGACAAAGACACACGCACACACACACATATATACAAACATACATATATGCGTACAGACATACATTCTTATATATATATATATGTACATGCATACATACCAGCATATATATAATCAAGATGTTACAAAGAAAAATGGAGAAATGTAATCTTCAAAATGTATTTATCAAAATATTAATTTCATGAAACTCCAATTCGACACGCGTTTCTTTAGGATAAGTGCCCTTGTGTCCTTTGATGTAACACGTATATGCATTTAGGTCATTGATATTAAATCAATTACAATAAACATTCACCCGAAAGTTGATTATTTTCTCAGTTTGCCGTATGTAATCCAATGAAACGCAATCAGGATTTGCGTATCGAGTGAAGTTCAGTTGAATTGTTTATCTGATATAATTCTGAACGTTGCATATCATTCGATGGATGAGAAACTACTAATGTTTCCTTCACATCTTTTATTATTCTCCCCCTATCTTGATTCATTGCATTTGGTCATGCTGTGGCAGCAATAACTGAAACTCTCTTCCTGGTTTTATCTGTCTACTTACCCGTGAATGACGTCTAATATACATGCTCTTATACATTTTTCATGCTTTCACATAGGATCATCTGAAATTTTTGCCAGCTGGTGTCCAAGTATTATATGAATGTATTTTCATTCGCTTCACATAGTATACTTCAGTTGGATTTCTCAACTCTAAGGTATTAAAGAATCTACTCCTATCCGCAACAGGATTACGTAAGAATTTTGCACGACACGGTAGCGTCCTGTGCGGAAATTGTCATAACTAAAATGAATGCACAAGAAGAAATGCAGTTTTAATGATAGTTCTTCCATGTTTAGTTTAACATTTTCTTTCACAAACTAACAGTAATTCGTTTCCAACGATTCTCTTTTATCTTTCGTTTCGTTCTGTCATTTGAGTGCGGCCATGCTGGGGCACAGCATTAAAGAAGTTTTAATGAAATGAATCGACCCTAGTATTTATTGTTTTTATTTTAAGCCTTGTACTTATCCTATTGGTGTCTTTTGCCGAACCGGTAAGTCACGTGGGCGTAAACACAAAGGTAGTCACGTGGTGTTGAGGGAGCAAACACAGGACAAAGGCACACACAAACATAAATGTATATTTATGTTTTATATGACGGGCTTCTTTTAGTTTCCATCTATCAAATCTACTCCATAGAGGCTATAGAAGAAGACACTTGCCCAAGGTTCCACGCAGTTGGACTGAACCTGGGACCATGTGGCTGTGATGGAAACTTCTTACCATAGAACCAGGCCAAGACCTATTAATCTATCCCCTGCCTAACATAATGCCAATAGATAAAACTAAAGCACGCTACTAAAGAATGAGGGCACGGAACTGATATTAAGGAAACAATCCCCGTATGGACTATTCTTTTACTCTTTTATTTGTGTCAGTCATTTGACTGTGGCCATGCTGGAGCACCGCCTTTAGTCGAGCAAATCGACCCCAGGACTTATTCTTTGTAAGCCTAGTACTTATTCTATCGTTCTCTTTTGCCGAATAGCTAAGTTACGGCCACGTAAGCACACCAGAATCGGTTGTCAAGTGATTGAGGGGGGGGGGGGTGACAAACACAGACACACAGACGTATACACACACACATACATATATAAATATACTGCTACGCAGTTGGGACTGAACCCGGGACCATGTGGTTGGTAAGCAAGCTACTTACCACACAGCCACTCCTACGCCTATAATTAGCCAATCATTTTGAGGAAAGGCAGTTAGTCGATGCCATGGAACCCATTTCTTAGCTCGTAATTTATTTTACTCATTCCCAAAAGATAAAAGATCAAGTTGACTATGACGATTTTCGAACTCCAGTTATGAAGGGTCAGAAGTAATGCTCCTGTGCATTTTCACCGACGTGCTAACCATCTTGCCAGTTTGTTGCGTTATGGTTCGTCAATCACTGGTAGAATCGTTAGCACGCTGAACAAAATGCTTAGCAGTATTTTGTTGATTTTTAGGTTCTGAGTTCAAATACCACCGGAGTCGACTTGTTTGCCTTTAATTATTTCGGAGTGGATAAAATAAGTACCAGATGAAAAACAAAAGGGGTGGGGCGCTGTAATCGACTTAACCCTCCGTAAAAATTGTTGGCCTTGTGCCTAAGTTCGAAATGTGGTGAGCTGGCAGAAGCCTTAGCACACCGGACGAAACGCTCAACAGCATTTCATCCAGCTTTACGTTCTCAGTTCAAGTTCTGCCGAGGTCGACTTTGCCTTTCATTTTCTCGGGGTCGATAAAATATGTACCAGTTGAGTACTAGGGTTGATCCTGTGGCACTGACGTAGCCCCTTTCCCAGAAAAATGCTGGCCATGTGTCAAAATTTGAAACCAATAACGATACCCTTCTCACTAACTGGGAATACCTGGCCCATCATGTAGACGGTCATCATTAAGAATACCTTTCTAGCTTATTGTTATTAATCTAATTTACAATGCAATTTGCGACCAATAGTGACGTTGTTATGGAATGCTGTATTCAAATGTCTACCTCGTTGCTTTACTCCATTTTTTATGTCATGAATTGCAAGGGAGTATCCGTTCCTCGATATAGAACAAATATCTCAATATATTTCTTTAATTTCCCTCGCCGTTGTTTACATCCATGACATTTACCCATTATTAACAATAATCAAGGCGGCGAGCTGGCAGAAACGTTAGCACGCCGGACGAAATTCTTAGCGGTATTTCGTCTGTCTTTACGTTCTGAGTTCAAATTCCGCCGAGGTCGACTTTGCCTTTCATCCTTTCGGGGTCGATAACTTAAGTGCCAGTTACGCACTGGGGTCGATATAATCGACTTAATTTGTTTGTCTGTCCTTGTTTGTCTGTCCTTGTTTGTCCCCTCCGTGTGTAGCCCCTTGTGGGCAGTAAAGAAATAAGAAACGTTAGCATGCCGGGCGAAATTCTTAGCGGTTTTTCGTCTGTCTTTAAGTTCTGAGCTCAAATTCCGTCGCGGTCGACTTTGCCTTTCATCCTTTCGGGTTCGATAAATTAAGTACCAGTTACGTACTGGAGTCGATCTGATCGACTGGCCCACTCTCACCAAATTTCATGCCTTGTGCCTAGAGTACAAAGGATCATTAACAACAACCTATTATCCATTTAAAGACGATTTTCACAAGCGGCTATACACTAAGATCGATCCTGAAACCACATAATTACGAAACGAAATTCTTGCTAAAACACCCAAGTATGCTTCAATTATATTTACTTTTATGTCTTAGGAATCCTTTACTTCAAACGCATCCCTTAGTTTTTACTGCAGACATTAACCTAAGTAAAAAATATGAAACACCAAATAATGTTTCGTTTCTTCATAGAGGCACAGTTACTAAAAATTAATGTACGGCAATAAAGAAGAGAAGCGAAAAGGAGCGGCAAAAAGCGCGAAGGTTTTTGCTTATTATTATTATTATTATTATTATTATTATCATTATTATTATTATTACTATTGTTGTTGTTGTTGTTGTTCTTCTTCTTCTTCTTGTTTGTTTTTGTTTTTGTCGAAAGGCCTCGTGGAGCTTCATATAATTATTATAAGTGCTAAACAACACTCGACGAATGTGATAAATATATCTTCGCAATATTGTAATATTTATATCATTTGTATGTTTTAATCACATGTGATATACATATATATATATATATATGTGCGCGTGGGTGAGCCTATGTGTGAGACAGGTTTTTGCATATGTGAATAGATACACACACACACACATATATATATATACACATACATACATAAATATATATGCAGTCACATTTATATTTGCATATACACACAAATATACATATTTCTCTCTCTCTCTCTCTATCTATATATATATATATATATATATATATATATATACGTATATATGTATATATATGTGTGTGTGCGCGTGTGTGTGTGTATGTATATGTATATATATGCCTAGAGATAATAGCATGACAGTGCCTATTGTTTATATCTACACATCTCCCCCACACCTCAATTTATCTATGTATGTGTTTATATGATTTTGAGCACACGTCTACACATCTATGTGTATGTATGTGCGTGCGTATATTTGTTTCATCGTGTGTGCGTGTGTGCCTCTGTATGTATGTATCCATGTGCGCGCATGCTTGTATGTATGTGCGTGCTTGTGACTATGCATTTGTGTAAGCGTGTATGTGTGCGCGCATTTTCTGCTTGGATATCTGCTTTAGTGTCAAGATAATAAAACTAGTGGGTCGCCTCAGTAAGTCTATAAGTTAAATAATTTGATCCACCAAAGCCAGAAGCAGTGAGCTACATTATAGTACTACTTACAAACTTTTTATAGCTGCTTATATGCCTTGTCAGTAGCCTTGTCTGTACCTCACCCACGCCATCTGCAGGCAAGCTGGGCCAACGACCAAACACATACCGAAACGCGATACTCTTACATACTTAACGACTTTCCATTACTATCGTGTTAGGCTATTAACTCATACATACACACACAAACACACGCACGCACACGCATAAACACTTATTTATATATATAGATATATATACACACACACACACATATACATGCATTATACACCCCGTATATGCTTCCTGTCGCTGTATGGGGTACGGCTACTGTGGTTGTTCTTGCCGCTTCTCCTGATTGTTGATCGTCTTGTTCCATTTCTTTATCTTCATTGCAGGGTTTTTTTTTTGGTTATTTTCTTGCGATTTTGTTTTTTACTTTTGTTTTGGTTTATTTTTTTTGTTTCGTTCTGTGTTGTTTTGTTTTGTTGTTGTTGTTGTTGTTGTTGTTTTCGTCACATAGTTGCTCTTATGGTTTTTAGCCTCTGACGTGTCATCATATATGGGGCTTTTCGCAAAACGAAGACTAATACACATGTACACAGATTGAAACACTCATGCAAACGCACGCACACACACACACACACACACACACTCACAAACACATACACACACATACACACATAAATACAGACACACACACAAACTCAACAACGTATATTTACACACGCATACATTCTGAAACACGTTAAGCGTGTGTGGAGAGATGTATGTATAAAACTTCTTTCATTTCTACATCGCTGTTATCTTAAATATATTTTTGACCATTTCTCAACACTCCTTACCCATAGGTACACACACACACACACACACACACACACACACACACATACACACACACACACGCTCCAACCCACGCGCGCAATAACACACATACAGACATATATTCTTTTATCTTTTATGTATTCCAGACACTCATTCGTTGATCTGCGGACATGATGAGACACCACCTTTCTTTCACGTTGCTCCAGTCAACTCAGGTGGCAAAAATGAGTTGTACCTGTATTTGAAAGGGCCGGCTTGTCACTCTCTGTGTCCTGATGAAACTCTCTAAAGACTCGACTATACCACGCGTGTCCGTGTACTGCTCGGCCACTTGCACGTTACTTTCACTTTGATCGGATCAGTTGGAGCCCTTATCATCATAACTGACTGTCTGGCAATATGTATATATAATAACATAAATAATACTTTTTTACTTGTTTCAGTCATTTGACTGCAGCCATACAGGAGCACCACCTTTAGTCGAATAAATCGACCCCAGGACTCATTTTTTGTAAGCCTAGTACTTATTCTACCCAACCCTTTACGCCGAACCGCAAAGTTACGGGGACGTAAACACATCAACATCAGTTGTCAAGCGATAGTGGTGAGACAAACACTGATATAAGCAACAAGCGCATACATACATAAATATATATACATATATGCGACGGGCTTCTTTCAGTTCCACTCACAAGGACTTATTGGCCCGAGGCTATAGTAGAAGCACTTGCCCAAGGAGCCACGCAGTGGGACTGACCCCGGGACCATGTTGTTGGAAAGGAAGCTTCTTACCATACAGCCATTCTTGCACCTGTACATATGTATTTAACTATTTATTTCGATAATTACTGCTTTATTCTTTAGATTGTGCTTCTTTTCTGATTCATGGTTTATTGAGTATATATATATATATATAGGAGAATTTACGAAAAAAACAACAGACGAAGACAGATGGTGTAAACAACAAATGGATGTATTAGTTTAACGCTCGGGAATAGAGTAAGTCTTTAACGTTTCGAGCCTTCGCTCTTCAACTGAAAGGAATACAGAAAGAAACAAGGAGAAGAAATATATAAATGTAGTGGTCAGCGATCTATCATGGCGAACATACATATTATATATATATATATATATATATATATATATATATATATATATATAGACATAATACGAGAGAAAGGGAAAGGAAATGGAATTCTCGAGATTCTTTATTAATCACAATGATCTTTTCGACCCATCATGCATCTCTCCAACGTGGATGAGATGCTGCGCAGATGTGTCTCATCAGACGACTTGTTAAAACGACATACTACTTGGTGTATACTACTCAAGAATTATTACCTCTTCAGCAATGTAACTACAGACATGTTGTTGGTAAGTTTTTCCTACATTGAACATTTCCGCTTACCTTTTCGACACATCAAAAACTCACACTTCTTATCGAGCGTGAAAGTAATACGTTCCTTGTATTAGTTCTCTTGTTTGTTATAGAGATTTTTAATGTTCGTTTATTCGATTTGAGTATATATATATCAGCTCTTCGAAACGCCAGTGTTAAAACGGGGGTAGCTGATGAAGGAAAATGTTCTCTATGTGGCTTGTGTGTTTTCTTGTCTACGTTTTGTTTGCAATGTCGGTATGCACATACCTGTACGTATATATGCATATACTCATTTACTATTTGTTTATATATATATATATATATATATTGTGAAGCCACATGGCGTAGTGGTTAGGCTCACGATCGTAGGGTCGTGAGCTCAATTCCTGGCGACGCATTGTGTCCTTGAGCAAGACACTTCATTTCACGTTCCTCTCAGTCTACTCAGCTGGCAAAATGAGCAGTACCTGTATTTCAAAAGGGCCATTCCTTCCAAATTTTGTGTCACGCTGAATCTCCCTGAGAACTACGTTGAGAGTTCGCGTGTCTGTGGAGTTCTCAGCCAGTTGCACGTTGATTTGATGAGGACGTTGTTCTGTTGATCGATCGGATCAGCTGGAACCCTCGTCGTCGTAACCGACGGAGTACCAGCAGTATGTATATATATATATATATATGTATATATATATAAATATATATATATATGACCAGCAAGGGGAAGCGGCTGACCTCTCCTGTTCGAAGGTTATAATAGACACAGGTTCGTGTGTCACATAGCTAGCTAGAGGCGATGGCATATTGGAGCTAATCAACAGCAGTATTCGTCCTATTTTGGGGACTGCCATGTTGGCTTGACGATAACTATTAATATCCAGTACTGCTACCGTAGTCTCCTCTAGAGAGACTACGTCTCTACGACTCAGTCGCTCCTTTAGAGAGACTTAGAAATATTAATATTTATATATGCATATATATATATATATATATATATATATATATATATATATATATATATACTTTATTTAAAAGCAGTAGAAATATAACAAAAAAACCGTTACCCTGAGTTTCACGTTCCCGTTCATCGGACAGTTTTGTTAGAAAAAAAAATAGAATAAAAAATATACACAGACAGAGAGAGAGAAAAAAGAGAAAGAGAGAGAGAAAAAGAGAAAGAGAGAGAGAAAAAGAGAAAGAGAGAGAGAAAAAGAGAAAGAGATAGAGAAAAAAGAGAAAGAGAGAGAGAAAAAAGAGAAAGAGAGAGAGAAAAAACAGAAAGAGAGAGAGGGGAGGGACAGACAGACTACATACGGTGGCTGGTCTTCATCGCTCAATCTGCTTTTGAATTAATAACGTAAGTGTCTCAACATTCCACGGACACATGTACTCTTAACGTAATTCTCTGGTGGAAGCAGCGTGACACGGCATGTAAGAAGTCTGAATCTTTTGAATTACATCTACAATCTATACGACATCATTCTGCGCAGTTTCTGTTTACCAAATTTCCGTCAGAACTTATAGCTTTAACAGAAGGTATAGAAAAATATGACAGCTGTTGATGTTCCTACGCAGTTGCATCGAACTTGAAGTCTTCTTGTTGCGAAGTGGAAACATTCACCGTTCAACCATACTACGCCTCCACATTGTATGTTGTATATAATGTGTGTGTATAGGCCGGCGAATTGACAGAATAGATAAGCACATCGGTTAAAAAGCTTAGCGGCATTCTGTCCGCCGCTACGTTCTGAGTTCGAGTTCTGCCTAAGCCGACTTTGTTTCACATGAATTCTGGGTCGATAAGATAAGTACTGGTTGAACACTGGGGTCGATTAAATCGATTCACCCGCTCCTCAGAAACTACTGGCCTTGTTCCAAAATGCGAAACCAATATATTACGTGTGTGCATATATATATATATATATATATATATACAGACACGTGCGCGCACACACACACACACACACACACAACTGCATCCTCGTTATACGAGAAAAGCCATTGCCAAGAAGACTTATTGAAATGATTCATGATTGTTGCCATGTGATGCCCCTTATATGACTTTTAAACCCGGCTAAGTTTTTACACATTTTATTATATACTAGACAACTGTGCTGGTAGGCAGGAGAAACAGGTGCCACCATATGCACTCTCTTAACATGTCTTTTTAGACCTTCAACTGAGAGGCACACCCTTCCACATTTTTCACACGTTCTGTTTTGAAGTTTAATAGCCACATCATTGTTTATCATGGGTCAATTTCAATGAGAATCTTCATGGCTCACCAGGCCTGCACGACTCAAACACCTCCGCCCACAAACCACACACATAAAAAGCAACATTCTCTCACTTTCTACAGGTTCTTCCTTCTAAACCCCTCCTAATTCTCCCATACTTCACTCTCTCCCTCTCAAACCTTGAACAACCATCATGCACTATTTTCCCTCCATCCATAACGGTCTTGTACCTCCCTCTCCCAATTACTAGCTGAAATTCCTCACTGTATCAGAGTATTTTTGAGGCAATCCTTAAACCTTAGTTTAGGCTTATGCGCAGTTCTCCTGCCATCTTTCAGCTCACCATGCAATATATATATATATATATATATATATATATATATATATGCGTGTGTGTGTATGTATATATAACGAGAAAAGTAGCTGGTTTTAAGGCTGCAGGGGAGTGATTCGCTCCCTAGCTCACAATATATCGGACACAGGCTGTGTGTCGTTAACCAGCTGGAAAATATGTTTTCCCTGGGCTAGAATATTGTAACACAGCTCTGTATAGAACACCCATGTTATAGGGACAAAAAATGTTACCGCCTATATACACATATAAAACACAAACACACACACACACACATTTATACATATATGTATGTATATATAGATATATACATATGTGTGTGTATGTACATATATATATATATATATATACCTATATATGTATATACATAAATATATATATATATATGTATATGTACACACATACATATAAGAATGACTGTGATATATAATCATAACAATAAATGCACCATCAAAATATTATTGCTTTCTATGTTAAGAAGTACACCATTAGCTGAATTCATACATTTTTCTTATGTACTTTAGCAAAACATAACAGTAACCTAGATTTTTCAAATCAAGCTAGATATACATCCGTGCCTTATGTGTTACCAGCTGCCACAATGTTGTCTTCGACTTTTGTAACTTAAACCAGACTGCATTTTCCCACCCGAACCCAATCTTTCAATAATATTTAACATTTCATCACCAATAGCTCTCCTATGAGTTTTTAAACTGAAATAGATATTAATATGGGTTCATGGTGATATCTCTGTTACTTACTACTATATCGCCATTTAATAACTGATTCATTTGCATTCCAAACACAGGCAGAACATCAGCAAATGTATTTAGCAATTGCAAATGCACTTCCATCTTTGCTTTATCACCAGTACAATGTTTCTTTTTCGTTTTCCTGTAGGCCCAGGTGTATATATGATGGGAATAGCTAATTGCATATTTAAATAGCCATCTTCTGTTGTCCAACCAATCAAAATTTAACATCTCTACACATTCAACTTAGTGTGCACCGGTACTGGTAAAACGAACCAGGCCGAATCCACATGTAAATGTGTATGTGGCTGCCTAACCAGCTAGAAATAGCTACCACATCGCTGTTTATTAGAATTAGTAAATAAAATAAGAACGAAAGTCACGTAAGATAATAATATCACCTTAGAAACTTCCAGAAAGTCTGGATGATTACAGATGGATAAACTTTGATAAGGGTCTACTCGATCCGGATTAAAGAATACCAGCAATATCAAAAACAGCAGGAACCAAAACTTATGTCAGCAATTATTGTATAGTTATTTTCGAAGGGATTACCGTCGTGATAAGCTGCGTATGATATCTGATTCTCTCGGAGTAAACCGGATCTCAATATATATGTCAATAATCCAGATAAGAAATGTATACATGTCAGCTAATATCCACCAAAAATACGAAGAAAGTGAGGCCTTATTTTTAAGGAATAAGTATGTATGCTACAAGTCTTTTTGTGGCATAGAAACTCGACAAAAGTTGTTGATTGGCTGAGGAAAGCATCAAACAAGTTACCATTGGCATTTGGTGCTGATTCTTTGTTTCATTTTCTGGTGTTAAAATGTAGTGAGAGTTCAACTCAGTTAAATCGTTTTGGCTTGATAAAGATATTCACGAATTTAATCTTCCAACCGATTTAATTCCAGCGTTGTGAGTCGGTGGATTATCAATGCTAGATTTTAATCCATTTGTTTTGTGGAGAATCAGAGTTGTAGTTGAGGGTATATCTCAATTCACAGAAAGTTTTTTCCATAGTTTAAAGCACGTTGTAACAACATGGAATAAAGACGAAATATATGTTATGCATATATATAAGGAGGAACACTGCACGCAGACACAAAAAACACACACACACACACACACACACACACAAACACACACGTGCAGTCACATAAACTCACCAACCCGTACACTAGCATGGATCGATGTATGCATATGTATACATGAGAGGTCGATAAATAAGGTACCATGACTTTCGTTGTCTATGTGTGTATATGTGTATATGTATATATGTGTATAAGAATATATATATATATATATATATATACGTACATAAATACATACATACATACATACATACATACATACATGGCTTAGAGCGTCGAGCTTACGATTGTGAAGTTATGAGTTCGATTCTCGGACAGGGCTGCGTGTTGTGTTCTTGAGCAAAAATCTTTATTTCACGTTGCTCCAGTTAACTCAGCTGTAGAAATGAGTTGTGATGTCACTGGTGCCAAGCTGTATCGGACCCTTTGCATTTTCCTTTGATAACATCGGGGGTATGGAGAAGGGAGGCTGGTATGCATGGACGACTGCTGGCCTTTCACAAACAATCTTACCTGGACTTGTACCTCAGAGGGTAACTTTCAAGGTGCAATACCATGGACATTCATGACCGAGGCGGTCTCCTCATACATATAAATGTTTATATATATATATATATATATATATATATATATATATATATATATATATATATATATATATATATATATATATATATATATATATATATGTATATAAATATATATATATATATATATATATATATATATATATATATATATATTTACGCTTTTCCCTCCGGTTTTTGTTCTATGTGTGCCATAAATATCGCCATCCACTTTAGAGAAAAATTTGTAGTTTGGAATCAGTAGTTCTTTGACTGCTATTTCTAAATTTTCAGTATGTTGGAGAAGCAACTCAATTGCTGGTCCCTGTATATTTATAATGATAGATAGTTCTACCGATAAAGGTTTTTTTCATACTGAACTACTTGGCAAAATTGTTAATTATTAATTCTATTATTAATTGACGATTCTCTGCCCTTATTCTTGTATATATCTAGTCTGCAGATGCCAAACCAGCAGGGGGACACTGCTGACCTCCCCTGTTCGAAGGTTATAAAGGACACAGGTTTCGTGTGTCACATAGCTAGCTAGAGGCGATGGCTTCTTGGAGCTAATTCACGGCAGCTTTCGTCCTAATTTTGGGACTGCCATGTTGGCTTGGCGATAACTATTAATTTCCAGTACCGCTGTCGTAGTCTCCTTTAGAGAGACTTAGAAATATTAATAACTCTATTTCTGAAAACCAGTGGATAGATTCCACTGAAATTAGATAAATAACTTTCGAACAGACAGTCAGCAGCGCCGCCTGGCTAGGGCTTGGCTGCTCTGCATTGACAAGGGGCAACACCCTGAAACTAGTCTGCAGATGCCAAACCAGCAGGGGGACACTGCTGACCTCCCCTGTTCGAAGGTTATAAAGGACACAGGTTTCGTGTGTCACATAGCTAGCTAGAGGCGATGGCTTCTTGGAGCTAATTCACGGCAGCTTTCGTCCTAATTTTGGGACTGCCATGTTGGCTTGGCGATAACTATTAATTTCCAGTACCGCTGTCGTAGTCTCCTTTAGAGAGACTTAGAAATATTAATAACTCTATATATATATATATATGAATATACGTTTATATATATACCCCTGAAGGATTGAGGCAATCTTATCATTTACCTATATATATATATATATTTATATATATATATATATATATATATATATATATATATATATATATATATATATATATATATATATATATATATACACACACACATTTCACTTACACTCAATTCAATCATTAATGTAATTGAATTTTAATTTCGGTAGTCACTGCTTATCTTCCCTACCCTGATGTCACGTCCCCCATATAGACATATCTATCTATCTATATATATATATATATATATATATATATATGTATTATTAAAATATAGATATGCAGGGCAGGGAATCGTCAATTAGTAATAAAATTAATAATCAACAATTTTGCCGGGTAGCTCAGTATGAAAAAACCTTCTTCGGTAAAAAACATTTATAATCATAAATATATAGGGATTGACAGTAACCTGCTTCTCCAACATACTGAGAATTCAGAAATAGCAGTCAAAGAACTACTGATTTCAAAACTACAAATTATTACTCTAGATTGATAGCGATATTTTTGATACACACAGAACAAAAAACAGTAGAGAAGAGTAAAAAACACTTGCCTTTAGTTAATTTAGTACAATTGTTTCACAGTTAAGAGTAAACTACTCTATTCTGATCTTCAGCTAAATATTCTAATAAATTTGTTAATGTCTAAATAACTCACGTTAATTTTGACCATGTGAACATCAATACCACGTGAGGAAGACGTTACGAAATTTATCGGCCAGTAAGTTCAAAATCCCTCGCCCTAATGAATTTCAATTCAGTGTGTATCAGAAATAGTCCCGCACAGGAAAGAGACTCGTACGAATTCCTGTGGTTTAACCATCCACCTTAGAGTTATTATTAAAATATAGATATGCAGGGCAGGGAATCGTCAATTAGTAATAAAATTAATAATCAACAATTTTGCCGGGTAGCTCAGTATGAAAAAACCTTCTTCGGTAAAAAACATTTATAATCATAAATATATAGGGATTGACAGTAACCTGCTTCTCCAACATACTGAGAATTCAGAAATAGCAGTCAAAGAACTACTGATTTCAAAACTACAAATTATTACTCTAGATTGATAGCGATATTTTTGATACACACAGAAATATCGCTATCAATCTAGAGTAATAATTTGTAGTTTTGAAATCAGTAGTTCTTTGACTGCTATTTCTGAATTCTCAGTATGTTGGAGAAGCAGGTTACTGTCAATCCCTATATATTTATGATTATAAATGTTTTTTACCGAAGAAGGTTTTTTCATACTGAGCTACCCGGCAAAATTGTTGATTATTAATTTTATTACTAATTGACGATTCCCTGCCCTGCATATCTATATTTTAATAATAACTCTAAGGTGGATGGTTAAACCACAGGAATTCGTACGAGTCTCTTTCCTGTGCGGGACTATTTCTGATACACACTGAATTGAAATTCATTAGGGCGAGGGATTTTGAACTTACTGGCCGATAAATTTCTTAACGTCTTCCTCACGTGGTATTGATGTTCACATGGTCAAAATTAACGTGAGTTATTTAGACATTAACAAATTTATTAGAATATTTAGCTGAAGATCAGAATAGAGTATTTTACTCTTAACTGTGAAACAATTGTACTAAATTAACTAAAGGCAAGTGTTTTTTACTCTTCTCTACTGTTTTTTGTTCTGTGTGTATCAAAAATATCGCTATCAATCTAGAGTAATAATTTGTAGTTTTGAAATCAGTAGTTCTTTGACTGCTATTTCTGAATTCTCAGTATGTTGGAGAAGCAGGTTACTGTCAATCCCTATATATTTATGATTATATATATATGTATGTATGTATGTGTGTGTGTGTGTCTACACCACATATCTTCGTCTTTTGATTTCTTGTGAATTCTCCTTATATATATACATACATGGACAATAGGAATACATAAAGAAACACAACCAATAGCAAGCAGAGAGAGAGACACAGAGAAAGAAGAGAAAGACAGACAGACAGACAAATAAACAGGCGCGTTTGTTACAGACACACATAGAATAACACATAAAATGAGAGAGGGGGGGGCAGGGAGAAGAGAAAAGAGAGAGAGAGAAAGAAATACTAAATAACTGAGAGACAGGTCTCTCCTTCTCCAGACAAACCATTTTCGTAATAATTCTTTCAATACAATATTTGCATAATTATTTGCAATTTTCCCCAATTTTTATTTCTTTTCTTCTTTTTTTTTTCTAATTACTTCGCAACTGTGTTATTCCTTTATCACTTTATTCCTATATTTATTATATATTTATATTTACTTTTTCCCCGCTGTGCTTTGTAGGTCTCTTTCATCCATTATTTCACCATTATTTTTCTTTTTGTCTTACATGGCTTCTGTGAGAGCGTGTATGTGTGTATGAGTGTGGGTTCGTTTCGGTATGTGTATGTGTGTGTAGATGTACGCACACACTCATGTATATATAAATCCGCATGCGTACACACGCTTTCACACAATCACACACACACACACGCACACACACACACACACACGCACACACACACACACACACCAACACACACACACAACGGAAACGGGTAAGATTTGAAAGCGATAAATGCCTTGCTTGAATCCCTTTGTGGGGTCTGCTCCTTTTTCTGTCATATATAGTACTTGTGGTCATATGTATGTGTGTGTGTGTCTCTGTGTGTGTGTGTGTGTGTGTGTGTGTGTGTGTATACACTTATATATATATATACATCTATATATATATATATACATATATACATATATATATATATATGTACACACACACACACACATACACACATACATGTTTTAGTGTTTGCATTTATTTTCAATCACAATAAAAAACGTCTTTCACATCAATCTGTTGGATTACTCAATACTTTGCATTGCTACAAATTTATTGTTCTGAAACAAGAATGTTTTTGATAGCGACTTCGAAGTGTCGACCATTTAAGCCATCCGTCGATGGCTTGACTAGCCGAAAATTCGAAGTCACAGTCAACAATATTCTTTTGTAAGTATAATAGGCGCAGGCGCTGCTATGTGGTAAAAAGCTTGCTTCTCACCCACATGGCTCTGGCTTCAGTCCCACTGCGTGGCACCTTGGGCAAGTGTCTCCAACTATAGCCTCGAGCCGGCCATATATATATGGCCTGTTTTTGAAGTCTCTGTCTCTTTTGAATATGAAAATTTAAAAGTTAAAAACCTTATAATATAAATATAAACTGTGAGAACGACCCTTAAGGAATCTAGTTAATGATCGCCTAAGGTAAGTTCTTATGCTATATTGGTAACGGTTGCTACATCCTCTGGAAAATTATTATATATATATATATATATATATATATATATAATGTGCATGTATGTATGTATGTATGTGTGTGTGTGTGCGGCCGGAATACTTATGCAAATATGTATTTCTTTTATTCTTTTATGTTTCAGTCCAATGACTGTGGCCATGCTGGAGCACCGCCATGCGTATTTTTTCTGTAACATTTTGATATTTCCAACAAGACTGCATAACAAACACACGCACACACACACACACTCACACGTACGCGCTCCCGGAAACACACATATACACACGCACGCAAGCACGCGCGCGCGCGCACCCCCCCCACACACACACACACCACACGCACGTACACCAACAGTACGCATGCATACATCAGATTAGCAGACAGCTTAACAGCGCACAACCATTTAGGTGTCGAAGTGGAACGGTGTACCACCACCACCACCACCACCTCCACGAAAACCAAAACCACCCACCACCACGACTATACCATTACTGCCCCCAACCCCCTCATTACCACCAGGCCATTGCTACCGCCGCCGGCACCGCCGCCGGCACCACCACCGCCCCCCTCCCCCCCCCCATCCATCTCACTATCACGCCATTACAGTTATGTAATCATACACAGTTGGATGACCTAGATCCCAGTCAACACCCTATTAGCCGAAACAACGTCAACGTCCAGTTAAAACATTCCTCTGGTCTCGGCGGTATGTTTGCGTATAGGTCTCTCTCTTACACCCCCTCACTCTCTCCCTCTCCCTCACTCTCTCTCTCTCCCTCACTAAATATATTCATGTTGTATGTGTATGTGTGTATGTGCCTAGCGGATGTGGTGGTGGTACGTAGGTTGTACTTGTAGAGTCTGTTAGAGCGTCGGTGTATTGGTGCGCTTGTGATGTTTGCCGTGTCGGAATATTTCTCTGTCTGAATGTTAACTGTGGTTTTTTTCTGTTTTGCGGGTGGGTGTTGGCTATTTGCTGTATTCATGTATCTGTGTTTACAGCCTGTTGGTGTATTCCAGTCTGTTAGTGTATTTATGTATAAATAATCTGCCTGAATGTGTGCATGTGTCGGTGGGTTAATTTGTCGCTATGTTTATTAATGTGTTTGGTGTACCAGTGTGTTTGTATTGGTGTGTTAATGTGAGTCGGTGTGTTTATCAATGCGTTTGGTGAACAAATGTGTTTGTATTGGTGTGTTAATGTGTTGGTGTACCAGTGTGTTTGTAATGGCGTGTTAATGTGAGTCGGTGTGTTTATTAATGTGTTGGTGTACCAGTGTGTTTGTAATGGCGTGTTAATGTGAGTCGGTGTGTTTATTAATGTGTTGGTGTACCAATATCTTTGTATTGGTGTTTTCGTGGCGTAGTAGTTAAGGTTCTGAACTCATGATCATAGAGTCTTGAGCTCGATACTTGAGGGAGCGTTGTATCCTTGAGCAGGTCATTTTATTTCACGTGACTCCAGTCCATTCAACTGGCAAAAATAAGCTGTACCTGTATTTCAAAGGACCAGCCTTGTCGCATTCTTTCGGGCTCGATAAATTAAGTACTATTTGCGTACTGGGGTCGATCTAATCGTCTGCCCCTACTCAAAAAGCAAAAGATTTCCTGCCTTGTGCTTAGAGGAGAAAAAAGTAAATCTTTGTACCATTCACAGATTTTATTCATTTGCATGTCAATGTCGACCCCTATGCGACAAATGGACGGATACTTTAGAATGTATGACGAAACTATTTATAGTATTTGATCCGGTGCTCTGAGCTGTGAGTTCAAATCTCCTGGAAGTTAATTTTGCATTTAATCTATTCAGGGTCGATGCAATAACACACAAATCTAAGAGGTGAAATGGCGGAATCGTTAGCTTGTCGAGTGAAATGCTTTGCAATATTTTTTTCATCGAAGGCGGCGAGCTGGCAGAAACGCTAGCATGCCGGGAGAAATGCTTAGGTGTATTTCGTCTGTCTTTACGTTCTGAGTTCAAATTCCGCCGCGGTCGACTTTGCCTTTCATCCTTTCGGGGTCGATAAATTAAGTACCAGTTGCTTACTGGGATCGACCTAATCGACTGGCCCCCTCTCCCCAAAATTTCGTGCCTTGTACAAAGAGTAGAAAAGAATATTTGTTTCAGTGAAGTCGGCGAACTGGTAGAATCGTCACTACACCGGACAAAATGCTACGACCAACGGTGTACGTGAAGGACTGGGATATATTTTTTATCAAAGATGTCCATCTTGTCTTTTAGTATAGACTGGAAAGATAAAAAGGGCATAATCGGATTCGATGTACAACAAAATGAAACCAGTCTTCTGTGTGTGTGTGTGTGTGTGTGTGTGTGTGATTTACTTGGCTTTACCTTACTCTCTGTCTCTTGATGTCCTTCCTCGTCCTCGATTCATTATTTTCTCTTTTAACCCCATTTCCGAATACTTTTCATATTTATGCCGTCAGAGAAAACCAGACGTCTATTCATTCATTTGTATATTACTGAGAAAAAAACATATACGTACGAATGTATATGAATTCATTCATATGTGCGGACGTATACGTATTAATAGGTTTACATGCAGAACCCATATACTTGAGCAGGAGTAAATATTTATTCATCCATTCCTCTGTGTATTTTGATTATATATGATTCTGTGTTTATATGCGCATGCGTTGCGTGAGTATATGTTCTAAGTTATCTCCATTTTGTTTCTTGCTTTCTTTCTCCTCCTCTCTTATAATATTTACTCCATTGGAAAAAAAAAAAAAAAAAATACAAATGCGCACGCATCGATGTATGCGTTTGTGCGTAAACGACGATATGTCTGTTTGCATTTGTGCGCAAAGATCTATATGCGTATCCACCCTTAAACATACATATACATACACACAGAGAATACACAGACGCGCATATTTATATAATATGAGAACAAATATTTATTCATCCGAATTTACCTAATGTGCGCGCGCGCGTAATTATATATGTACATATATATATATATATATATATATATATATATATATATATATATATATGTGTGTGTATATATATATATATATATATATATATATACTTATATATATATTTATATATGTGTATGTATATATATATATATATATATATATATATATATATATATATATATATATATATATATATATATATATATATATACATATATATATATATATATATATATATATATATATATATATATATATATATATGCACATATATATATATATATATATATATATATATATATATATATATATATATATATATATATGTATATATATACATTTAGATTTGCTTGTATGTATATATATGTGTGTGTGTGTGTATGTTTGTATGTATATACACACATCATTGCATACGTAGATGTGTGTAGTTGGCATAGACTTAATTGATGAATGATGAAAGAAGTCAATTGCTTATATTTCTATCTAATAATTGATATTCACAAATGGAGTACGAAACACATTACCCCTGAAGAAGTATGAAAATATATTTTCCGCTTCTATGTGTACGCAGATGAAATTTATGAATACAGATATGTGCAAACGTAACATATATGTGTGGCTGTGTATGTGTGTGCATATATATATATATATATATATATATATATATATATATATATATATATATATATATATATATATATATATATATATATATATATATATATATATATATATATATGTATATATATATATATGTATGTGTGTGTGTCTGTATATATATATAGAGAGAAAGAGATAGATAGATAGATAGATATATAGATATATGTATGTATATGTATATTTGCGTATGCACACACATAAACCCACCATATTTACACTAATAACCTCTTAAATAAACACCCAATCTGAAAGTCGTTCATGTTCTTGGATACATACGCATAAGTGTATATACACACACACGTATGAATATGTTCATGTATGTATATATGTATGTATGTATGCATGTATGTATGTATTCATGCATGTATGTACGTATGTATGTATTTGTCTATGTATGTATGTATGTATTTGTCTATGTATGTATGTATGTACATATGTATGTATATACAATTGTTTATTTAGTGTTGACGAAACAAGAGGACAATTATACAGACAGGATGCAGTTCAAAAGAGACTCCGACCTATTTCGCTAACGTTGCTTACTTAGTTGTTTCACAGCAGAAGAACTGGGTCACGTTTCCAGTGAAACTTAGAGCCGGACTCTCGGCGGGTAGGACTGACCTCCACATTGAGTGAAGCAATAGTCTCGACGTATATACTTATAAAAATATAGACTTACATTCTATTGCAGAACGTGTAACGGATGTGATGCGGGAAAACAAGTAAGTCTGACATCGTTGAGTATTTCACATAATACAGTTGCTAAGGAATCACTCAACTGATGTAAGTTCTTTTCATATGTATTTATATCAGACGTGCTTCAAAACAGTTTCCACGTAAATTTCCCCAAAAGGCATTCTTTGGCCCGGGGCTATAGAAGAAGTCGTTTGCCCAAGGCGCTACGGAGAGGATACTGAACCAGAAATCTACTGGGCGGTAATTGTGCAATTTTCTTATAGTATACCTCTAGAGTAACCAATGCCTTGTGGGTGAATAGGGTAGACGGAAACTGAGAGGAATCATGTCGTGTATATATATGTGTGTGTGTGCGTATAAGTGTAAATTTAAGTCTTCTCTGTGTGCATGTGTGTGTATGTGTGAGCATGTGTGTATGTACTGTGTGTAAGTGTGAATCTGTCTGTGTGAATCTGCATGTGTGAATGCGTATGTGTGTATGCGTGTGTGTGCGCGAACGCACGCGTGTGTGTAAGTGTAAGTTCGTCTCTTTGTGCACGTGTGTGTGAGAATGTGTGTGTGAATGTGTGTGAGTGTGTGTGTGAATGCGTGCGTGTGTATGCGTGTATGTCTTAAAGTTTGTATTTTCTCCCAGCATCGTTTTACAACCAGCGTTGTTCTTCTTTACATACCCGTAACTTTGTATGACGGCATAAGAGACTGATAGACGAAGTGACCAAGGATTAAAATAAGATCTGAGATCAGTTTCTTCGACAAAAACAACCTTTAATATTTTGAACACTAGGGTTTAATTTAATGCAGTCTATGCTTGATTACAGACATTATACAGAGGAAATATTGACACTGACACGACATCCCATTCAGCATCGAAAAGACAAGAGGCAAACGGGATCACAGGAAACAGTTCGTCCAACAATAAAAAAACGACTGCCATGTTATTACGAAAGTTACACATTCCTGACGCAACTACAATAATTCCTGGTTATATAAAAAGGCCTACGTAACTATTTATTTATGACATAAACTGTACGTAAGATAGGGTAATTAAATATCTTGTAAATTATTTATATATTGTTTTGCTTTCTGCAAATCCGTGTAGCACTCAAACCCGGATACACGAATGGAATTGCACACGAAGCTCTAAATAGCGGCCATTTGTCACTTAATTTAAGGGTTAATTATGCTGGAGAAAGACAATTATGTATATATAGTGAAGTATATTTGCCACTTAAATGTGGCTGACCCCGAGGGGTGGATGTTACTGTTGCTTTTAGCCCCAGGAGGACATCTCCTCCAGCTGGCTATCGACACACTTCTGTGTCCTGTCTGTATTTGCCAAGGGAAGTTATCCTTCCCATCTTGATCTACGATACGTACGTATATATGTATATATATTGAGGTATTTCTCAACATATGAAGTAGTTAGTAGCACATAAAGCATATTTGTTGTCTATTAAATAACATTTATCTCTTACCAGATAGAGTACTTTTGGTGTTAATCTTACCATCACGGAACAGTACATTATACATATATATGTATATATATATATATATATATATATATATATATATATATATATATATATATATATATATATATATATATATATATATATGTGTGTGTGTGTGTTTAACTTACATAACTTAGATTGGTTTCGGCCATTATCGGCCCACGCCATGACTAACTCAAAAGCACTACCTGGAAAAAGTATTTTAGTTAATTATTTCGGGACACGATGGACTACACAAGTAGAGTGTTGTTGGTTGAAACGTATCCATGTGTAGGTTATTTATCCGGTATTTCCTGCAGGAACTTGTCCAGGTAATGTTTGGAAGTTGTCGGGTCTTTTTCTACTTTAATTTCTTTAGGGATAACATTAAAAAGTGCAGGACTATTTGCAGTGAAGAAATTGTGTCGCAAGGTTTTTATGTGATGTGATCTCAACCTTTGTAGGGGTCTCATTGCACGGGGGCCTAGTCTTGGGTCAATTGTAAACATAATACCGATATCATTTGGACAATATTGGTGGAATATTTTCCTCGTGGTGCAAATAGCGTATCGCTCACGGTGGCGTTGCAGAGAATAGAGCTTCAGCTGTTTAAGTCGAGCCCAATAATCAAGTCCCGTAATGCCATTTATTTTTTTGTGATTGATCTTTGTGGCGCTTAGATCCTCATTATGTAGGAGGATCCTCTGTTTTTTGTAGGGAGACCACAATGGGCAGCAGAATTCTAGGTGGGGGTCTAGCGAATGGGGAGAAGAAAAGGATGATGGTTTCATGATCCCTAGATTGAAAAGTTCTGAGGATCCATGAGCACATTCTGCGGGCAACATCGACTTTTTTTGTTGATGTGCACACTCCAACTAAGGTTGCTGTCGACAGTTACACCTAAGCCTCTAATATTATCGGACGGTTCAAGTAGGTCTCCCAACGGTAGTGTATATGGTTGTTTGACTGTGCTTTCTTCCAAAGTGGATGAGCTCAAATTTTTCCTCGTTCAACTGCATATTGATTTTTAGTGCCCACTGGGTTACTCCGCATAGGGCCGATTGAAGCATTGTTCGATCATATGCACCCTTAATGACTTTATGGAGCGTACAGTCATCTGCAAATATTTTAAAGGTGCTATATTCAGTTGAATCTGCAATGTCATTGATATAGACAATAGAAAGAAGTGGACCCAACACATTACCCTGCGGGACTCCGCTGATGACTTTCCTGTTGATGAGTGGATGCCATCAACCACAACACACACACACACACACACACACACACACACACACACACGCACACACAGACACACACACACGCACGCACACACACACACACACACACACACACACACACATATACTGTATATAAGTAAATGTAGTGAAAGTAAGTTAGATAGATCAATATAGACAGTATATTAAATACACTACGTACAAAAATGTATATATGCATACAGAATAGAAATGATATAGAGAATTAAAGGGGATGAGGTTCAGTATGATAAATCCAGCAGCTGTTTCTAGGACCCCGTGGTCCATATTTCATGTATTTAATATACTTCATATAACGTTGTGTCTAACTTCCGTTCCCTGTATTTACTTCTCTAATAACTCAAGTTTAAATCTCTTGAGTGTATTCTATACCTAGAACATTCGGATCGCATATACGAACTATATGTGTGCGTGTGTGTGTGTGTGTGTTTGTATGTGTGTGCATATCGTGTAGGTAGCCTAGTGAGGAGAGTATTGCACTCACGATCACTCGACCATGGTTTCTATTCCTGGATTGGGCGGCACGTTGTGATCTTGAGGAAAGCATTTCATATCCTGTTGCTCCTAGCTGCTCAGCTTGGAATGGGTGAGCTTGCACGAGGATGCAAGGAATTGTTGAATTGTATTGAGGGTATCTCTGCACTTGTGTACGTTCAGTGAGTATCCAGGCCATGACACAACTTAGTAATTGTTTGACATCAATCGTGGTTTCCGACCCAGCCTCAAGTATATTGACATCAGCATCTGTTGTTTCCATTTGAGGGAAGTTTAATATCTATCTATCTATCTATCTATCTATCTATCTATCTATCTATCTATCTATATATATATATATATATATATATATATATATATATATATATATATCGACAGCTAGCAAGCCATGCTACTCCAGACTGTTGATAAGCAATGACTCAGAAACTAGTCTCTGGATGCTGGGTTTGCTGGTGGAGGAGTTTATCTCCCGTTTGAAAGCATAAGGACACAGGAAATGTGTCAAGTCCAACAGGAAACGGTGTTTTCTAGGGCTAAATAGCAGTAGCATTCTTCCCTTTCACAGGACTTTCATTTAAGTTGACAACATACCATCACTTAGTATATATATATATATATATATATATATATATATATATATATATATAATTGCCTTTCTCCAGCATAATTAACCCTTAAATTAAGTGACAAATGACCGCTACTTAGAGCTTCGTGTGTAATTCTATTCGTGTATTGTAACTGTATCCGGGTTTGAGTGCTACACGGATTTGCAGAAAGCAAAACAATACATAAATAATTTATAAGATATTTAATTACCCTATCCTTCGTACAGTTTATGTCATAAGTAAATAGTTACGTAGGCCATTTTATATAACCAGGAATTATTGTAGTTGCGTCAGGAATGTGTAACTTTCGTAATAACTTGGCAGTCGTTGTTTATTGTTGGACGAACTGTTTGCTGTGATCCCGTTTGCCTCTTGTCTTTTCGATGTTGGATGGGATGTCGTGTCAATATTTCATCTGTATATACTCTTTTACTAGTTTCAGTCATTTGACTGCGGCCATTCTGGTACACCGCCATTAGTCGAGCAAATCGACCCCAGGACTTATTCTTTGTAAGTTTAGTACTTATTCTATCGGCTGCTTTTGCCGAACCGCTAAGTTTACCTTTCAGCACAAGGCTTCAAATTTGGACGAAAGGATTAAGAAGATTACATCGACCTCAGTGTGTAACTGGTACTAATTTTATCGACCCCGAAATGATGAAATTTAAAGTAGACCACAGCGGAATTTGAACTCAGAACGATTCTGCCAGCTTGCCGTATTATTATTTTTATAATAATAATAATAATAATAATAATAATAATAATAATAATAATAATAATAATAATAATAATAATAATAATGATAATAATAATAATAATAATAATAATAATAATGATAATAATAATAATAATAATAATAATAATAATAATAATAATAATAATAATAATAATGATAATGATAATAATAATAATAATAATGATAATAATAATGATAATAATAATAATAATAATAATAATGATAATAATAATAATAATGATAATAATAATAATAATAACAATGGTTTCAAATTTGACCGCAAGGACAGCAATTTTGGAGGAGATGACCAATCGGTTACATCGACCCCGAAAGCTTGAAAGGTGAAGTCTATCTAGATGGAATTGAAACTCAGAACGTAACGGCAGATGAAATACCGCTAAACATTTCGACCGTCGTGCTAACGACTCTGCCAGCTCGTCGCCTTTTTTTTATAAATAATAATAATAATTATTATTACAATAATCCTTTCTACTATAGACAAAAGGACTGACATTTGTAGGGAGAGGACTAGTCGATTACATCGACCGCAGTGTGTAACAGGTACAAATTTTATCGAATCCGAAATGATCGAAGGCTAAGTCGACCTCGGTGGATGTGGAAGTCAGAATGTAACGGCAGATGTAACACCGCAGAATACTTCGACCGGCGTGCTAACGATTCTGCCAGCACGCCGCCTTGTATTATTATTATTACTATTACTACTACTACTACTACTAATAATAATAATAATAATAATGATAATAATAATAATAGTAATAATAATAATAATGATAATAATAATAATAGCAACAATATTAGTGATTATTATAATGTTTTGTTTATTACCCAAAGGGGCCGGAAAACCCCATTTTGAACAATACACCGTTTAGAGATTAATGGATATTTACATCTAAGCAGCTGAAAAATGATGACAGAGAGGAATACCAACGTATTGTAACCAGGGGATTCCACTGAGACCAGATCTCTTTGGCGCCCTCTTCTATCTGTTCACTTCATTTATGATGAAGATAATGGTGGTTATGGTGGTCGATGATGATGAAGATGAAGACCGTAATTTACTGTTTCAAATTTTAGCACAAGGCCAGTAAGTTCGAGGAGGGGGTGAGTCGATTACATCGGCTCCAGTGATCAACTGGCACCTATCATATCAACCCCGAAAGGTAATGTTGAACGCGGCGGAATTTGAAATCAGAACGTGTCGACAAGCAAAATCGTGCTAATTTTCCCGGCTTGTTCTCTACCACAATTTATTGGTCTCAAATTTTGGCACAGGGCCAGCAATTTCTGAGGAGAGTCAAAGTCGGAATTTGAATTTGGAAATTAAAGCCGGACGAAACAGAACTAAGCAATTTTTCCGGAGAGGTAACAATTTTCCCAGTTCTTTACTTTATGCACCTCAATTTCTTGATAATACATTTGTGTATTTTTTGCCAGGTATAACATATAATAGTTTTTCAAATCTAAGATTTCACCCATAATATGCCCTTACATCTCTAAGGTTTTAGTATCTGATTTGAGGAAAACTTGAATTCTCGTCATGTAAATTTTTCATAATCCATTTTGCATTTTATGATTTGAACATCAGGGATTCCGAATCTGCAAAACAGAGTAAATAAGCGAATGTATGAATAATGCAATTAACTAGCAGCACCATCCTTTCTGCTTCGTTCCTACTACGTGGTTCATTTGGGAAAGTGTCTTCTAATATAAGCCCAGGCGAAGGCAGTGAAATGGCAGAATCATTAGCGCGCCGGGTAAAATACTGGTGACATGTCGTCCTTCTCCAAGTTCTAAGTTCAAATTCCGCCGAGGTCTTTTATCCTTTCGGGGTCAATAAATTAAGTACCAGTTGCTTACTGGGGTTGATCTAATTGACTGTCCCTCTCCCACAAAATTCCGGGCCTTGTGCCTAGAATAGAAAAGAATCATTAACGCCCCGGGCAAAATACTGGCGACAGGGCGTCCCTCTCCAAGTTCTGAGTTCAAATTCCGCCGAGGTCGACTTTGCCTTTTATCCTCTCGGGATCGATAAAATAAATACTAGTCGAACAATGCGGTCGATGTAAGCGACTTACCCCAACCCTCGAAACTTCTTGCCAAAACTTGAACTCAGTGCAATCCCAGGTAGACTGATTCTTTGCGAATGACTTTGTTTGAGGGAAAGTGTGTGGAAGACAGCCGTATATGTGTGCGTGTGTGTGTCAGTGTGTGTTTATGTGTGTGTGCGTATGTGTGTGTATGTATGTGTGTGTGTGTTCATACGCGTGCTTGTTTTTGTCTTTGTTGCATGACAGCTTGAGATCCGTCGTTTGTTCGTTTATACACCCATACATTAGCGTATTTGCAAGCGTAAACGACTGGGTCTGGAGCACATTTAGAAATAAAGTAGAAAGATAACTACTAACAACATTTTATTCGACTAACTCATTCGAGGAGATGCCCCACCATGAAGAGATGCCCCAGCATAACTGTAACGAATAGAAATGAAAACAAGACTTTCCTAGAAGTATACTAATCAGTGTAACTTCTTTCGGTAAATATCACAACAAAAGTTTTGCGAGAAAATTCGTTGCTGTTGCTTACTAATTGAGAGACAAGACGTTCTTTTACAGATACATTTTATATATATTATGTATCTATAAACAGAGCAGATTGCTATATAAGTATATAAATTATAAGTAAGGTGAAGAGACATACGTCGGCCTGCTGTCATTTTGCTGTTTCAATGTGGAAAGTGTTTTAAACATAAGGAACTCATAAAATTATAAAGACTTAGTTGAAAGGCCACGCTGTTTACACATTATTAAAACTGGTGGGGCATACTATGGCGGCTATGTAAGAGAAAGTGGTTTCTGGCCTATGTATGTGTATGTATACATAT
>NC_142938.1:72033155-72035655 GCF_046866305.1 Octopus bimaculoides | reverse complement strand
TGACATTACACATCCAACAGAGCATACTGGCTTCATTCCTTGCGAGCTTACGTATGTCCTCAGCAGTTACAGCTCATGTTTCACTGCCATGTAGCATGGTTGTTCGTACGCATGCGTCATACAGTCTCCCTTTTACTCTGAGTGAGAGTCCCTTTGTCGCCAGCAGGGGTAAGAGCTCTCTAAACTTTGCCCAGGCTATTCTTATTCTAGCAGCTACACTTTCAGCGCACCCACCCCCACTACTAACTTGGTCGCCCAGATAGCGGAAGCTATCGACTACCTCTAGTTTTTCACCCTGGAATGAGATAGAAGTTGTTTCCTGTTTGTTTGCAGTCTTTATTGCACCTGAACATCTGCCACAAACAAAAACTAACTTGCTAGTTAACCTGCCTTTGATGTTGCTGCACCTCTTATGTGTCCATAGCTTGCACCGGGTACATCTTATAGAGTTACTACCTACTCCTTTTCTACATACTGAGCAGGGCCATCTACCTGAAGGGGTTTGTGTTTTATCTAACTTCCTACTTATTAGGATTTTGGTTTTAGCTAGGTTGACTCTAAGGCCCTTCAATTCTAGACCTTGCTTCCACACCTGAAACTTCTCCTCTAGTTCTGATAGTGACTCCGCAATTAGGGCAAGGTCATCAGCATAGAGGAGCTCCCAGGGGCAACCTGTCTTGAACTCCTCTGTGATTGCCTGGAGGACTATGGTAAATAAGAGGGGGCTGAGGACGGAACCTTGGTGGACCCCTACCTCTACCCGGAATTCATTGCTGTACTCATTTCCAACCCTCACCTTACTGGCAGCATCTCTGTACATGGCTCGCACAGCTCTCACTAACCATTCTTCTATCCCAAGATATACATATATATAATATTAGGGACAAAATCCAAAATTACGGGTAAAAACTCAATTAAAATCAATTTTCATTGAGGAGTTCTTGAAACTTGGTTATTTTCCCTAAAACTATATATATATATATATATATATATATATATATATATATATATATATATATATATATATATATGATTAAACCATTGACATACTGTCATTAAAACATATAAAGTTCCTACATTTAATTTTTTTAGTCAAGACGCATTATCGCAAACCAAAAGTAATAATTATATTGGTGTCAATCAGTTTGCTTTCTTTAAGCATAAATTCATCACTATTTACCTGGGTAAATTTACAGTTATGCGACTTCACACCACTAAACTACTTTGTCAATCACATGCTCGTATTCCCTCAAGGACTCTGCAGTCGAAGATGAGGCATGAGCGTTCAACATTCGTCGAACGATCTGCACATTTGGCTTCCTTATAGCGAACAAATATTCGTGCCGCGCATATGCTCATTTTCTCCAATTCGTATGTGTTAAGTACATGATTTAAGCACTGTTTCCTAACACCCTAGTCGCATTTAATGACATGCGTGTGTATATATATACATAGACACACACACATACGCACATGTATATGCAATCTATGTGCGTGTTTTTCAAAGCATTATCTGGTTGAAAAAGACACATGAGATGCCATGATGGTTCTAAGGTGTAGGTACAGGAGGTGGTCAAAATTTGCATAAAGAGGAGAAAACGACTGTTTATATATATATATATATATATATATATATATATATATATATATATATATAAGTAGAAAACCACTGCTTATATATATATATTTATACACATATACATATATACATACATATGTATATATATGCATATATATATGCATATATATATATATATATATATATATATATATATATATATATATATATATATATATATATATATATATATATATACATATATATACATATATATATATATAAATGTAGATAGATAGATAGATACATACATACACATATATAGACTGATGGGTGCGCGAGCACACACATCTATGTATGCACAGTACTCCTTTGACTATCGCAGGTTTTACGTTCCAAAACCTTATACAGAAATAATTAAAATATAAAAGAAAATATAGACAACCCTCGGACGCAGAAACCCGGATATACTGAGAAGTCCGCGATATAAGTTTACATATATCAACCAAGAAAACCCGCGATGTACTGAGTGCGCGATAGATGAACCACGATATGGTGAGGGATTACTGTATATTGTTTCTTATGGAGGGGGGATGTTTAAAGAGCGGAAAGTAGGAAAAAAAGAAATGTTAAAAAGGTAATAAGAAAAAGAAATATATAAGACTCATCATTATTATGAAAATCACCTCTATGTAGGTAGTGATGATCATTATGTCTAATCACAGCCACAACCCTCATTATCTTCACTCGCGCCATCGTTATAGCCGTCGTTAACAACGTCTTTATCATCATCATCATCATCATCATCATCATCATCATCATCTATCATCATCATCATCATCATCACCACCATCATCATCATCATCACCACCCCACCACCACCAACACCACCACCATCATTATCAGCACCAGCACCAGCACCACCACCACCAGCACCACCAC